>NC_090769.1:41222143-41229643 GCF_036898095.1 Palaemon carinicauda | reverse complement strand
AACTCCATGCGCATCCAGAAAGTCTTACCATAAAAGGAATTTCACTTGGCTTTATGATACCGTGGGAGAGTGAATTCGAATTACAATATATATGTTTTGATATTCAGATAAAAAAGTCATGAGTAGTCATAGAATTATTATAAATATCCAACCTTTACAAGCATACCAATGGGTATAGTGGCGATGGATTTATTTTGATGCTAAATACAAAACATAAATTCTACAAGAACATACACTGCACAGTTTAAATCAACACCTACAGTATGTTAAACATGAGCAGGAAGCAACTAGCATACAAATGAAGAAGACTACCGTATCAATGTTTCTTTGAACCTACAATTATTATTGGTCTTCAAGTAAAAAGTCGTTAAATGTAAAAGGCTATTTTAAACTAAATGTCAACCTTATCAACAAAAACTGTTGATTGTAAACAAGCAATTGTCACGCTTATGTGACCTCCTAGGGCTTTATAAATACCTGTGCTCTCTGTGAATAGTTACTTGTTTGGTAGCTGCTGCCTTTTTTTTCCTAATTTTTCCTGCTCCCGTTACATTGGTGACCTACAAAGTGCCTCAAACACTCAGCTATGCCTCACACCTTAGCCCTTTGTCTGCCGTATCCTCCACGATGCATGCCATTGACCCCCCACTTATTTGTTCACGCTGCCACTGTGAGTTTCCCGCCCTAAGCCAGTAGAGACGCATTTGTCTGGTTACAACACGCTGAGATTCAATTCTGCGTCAAGGTCGTGACCCTCTCAAGCACCAAAGCTGACTACTTTCTTGCTGCAATCTCCAACAACACCTTTCCAGAAATCTCTGACTGGCTTTGCAAGCAAAGTATGATGTCCTCTAATACTTCCTCTTGGAACAGTTCTCACCGTTACCAACTAACCGCGTAGCCAAGATGTTTCGGCTCTCTCAAAAATTGTTGGGGGATCAAAATGTGTTGGTGGCCCTCAGGGATATAACGCAGACGGTTCTCCTCGTGAGGTGTACTTTATACCATTTAGGCACGACATCTTCCGGAACTGATGCGGTCCTCCCTTCCCGATGTTGACATTTGCTCATTAAGGACAACCAGAGTCGTCAAGAACTCCATCAACAATTTCACTCCTGACAAAGGTGACAACCAAAAAACACCAACTGAAGAGAAGATGAATGTTGTAGGATATCGATGACCACCTCACACGAGCCTGGACATTGGCAAAACACCCCACCACCTACCTATGCCACCACACACCCATGAACCAACCAACACCCTCAACAGCTACTGGATGATGTCCCGCACCCTCAGTTGTTTTATTACCACTCCAGATTTGGGACTGCTGCCAAGAAATGTGTTATCAGATGTCAGTGGTGAAAAAAAGTGCAAGTAGGCCATCTTCTGGGGCGTTGGCCTTCATAATAAGTAAACTCTTCATTTTGCAATATTCAGGATCTAATGTGCATTTTCTGGTAGATACTGGTGTTTATCATTCCCTTCTTCCTTACCCCATCTTAAGGGTGTGACCCCATCATTCTATGACTGCTGATGATCACCTTGGGTGGCTAACAGATCAGCTATCCCTACCCACGGTTGTGACATGCGGACACTATCATTTGTGGGTGCCAAGTACCGGTGGAATTTCCTCGTCAATGACATCGCACTGCCTCTGATCGGGGTGATTTTCCTCGCCTATTTCTACATTCTGGACATATTTCTAACCGGCTCCGCTGACATTGCTTTCCACATCAATTTTCAAAATGTTTAAAATGTAGTGCTGAACATTCCAATATGAACATTTTATCGTAAATTTAGCTGACAAATAGTTAAAATTTATTATCCGTCTTTGCTCTGTGATTGCTCAATTTTTGTTCTGCCAGACGTATATTTCTTTGATAATTTATATATGAAATTTATTCTTCTTTTCAGAATAATAATTTTCATATCATTATTCATTAGTTAATTACTACGTAAAATGGCAAGAAAGGTATGTTTACTGTAAGAAGAGCTTAGGTTTTCTTTTAAACAAGAATTTTATTAGTGCATAGATAATTTTTTTTATATGTTTGTATATTTGTGAATAATTGTAATTGCAATGTCATCAATAGCCTTTAGAAGGGCATTCCTTTTATCTTTTTATCCGGTATAAAATAATCTATGACTATGAACATTTTGATATAAAAATGTTTAGCGTAAATTTAGGTGCTTAAAGATAAAAATGTGTTGTCAATCTAAGCTCTATGATTGCTCAATTTTCTCTCTGACACAGCCTATACATTTCACTGATGATTTTATATGGAATATATTCAGTTTTTCATTGCATTTTTCTATTTTGTATAAAATTGTTCATTAGTTATTAAAGAAAATTGGCGAGAAGCTGTGCTTATATTAAGAGGCGTTTAGGTCGTCTTTTACACAAAAATTGTATGTTTTTACATTTGCAAGTAATTGTCATTGTCATTTTTCATATCTATTTAAATTGGCAATTTTTGTGTTATTACACGCTGTACAATGAATGTAGAAATATCAACATTTCAATATGAAAAAACTCATTGAAAATTAAGTTGGTAAAATAATAATGTATTGCCCGTCTTTGCTTTTCTTTTATTAAAACCTGTATATTTCATAAGGAAATTATATCAGAAATTTATTAAGCTTTGCCTTTCCATCTTAATTTTTACCATAGCTTTATTCGTTGATTATTTATGCAAAAACGGCACCGTAGATATTCTTAACACATAATTGCTTATGTTTGTTTTTTCTTTTAAATTTACTCATGCATAGTTCTTTTTTTTTTACCCATTTTTTTTTGCGAATTTGCAGATAATTACAGCTTTCTTGTTTCATTATACAATTATAAAGGGCATTCAGTCTTCAAAAAGATGTAGAAATAAGAACAGTTAGATATAGAAATCCTTAACATAAATTTAGTTACATAAAAATTGAAAATTATTGTTTGTCTTTGCTAGACAATTGCTCAATTTCTTTCTAGAAATTATCTATCACTTTTATATATATGCAATATATAGAAATTTTATTCAGCATATTCATGCAATTTTCATTTTCTCTCCATCTTTATTTCTTAATTACGCTCAGAAATATCACTGGAAGTGAGTTGACACATAACGTCATACTTCCGGAACAAAAAGTTACCATTTTGTAATCAATCGACATTCATCACCAATCACATTGAATTAAAAAGACAGGTATAACGTAGCAAATCAATCATTCTACACCATTTCCAGAGAAAATAAAGTCCTCTAAAATAGTTACCATATATTTTAGGAACATTTTCCATAATTACCATACAACCGTATATTTTTGCATAATTTTCGTGTTTTCCGCTCTTGCTTAAATAATTTTAATCATTGCTAAGATAGTCTACTTACATTATGGAAATGTGCAACTATTCTTCAGTACAATCCAATAAATACAAAGTTCATACCAGTTTTAGTTTGGCCATATAGAGGCACATATAAAGATTTATCTGTTGAGTTTGTAAATTTTAACCATAGGCAGAAGCGTAGAGCCTGACAGCACTTTTGTCTCGCATGGGATACTCAAAGGCTAAAAGTATTAGTATTAACCTTTTATATATGTATATGTATATATATATGTATATATAAGCTTGAATTGAATTATATCTTTTTTTGAAGAATGGTTCAGTTAGGTTAACCTCATTCAAATTTAATATACCTGAGTTCAATTCTATGGAAGGCAGGGTTTCATTTTGAGTTCTTTCTCTGGTGCTGAGGCCTGTATTGTCTGGAGTGTGAGGGATTATATTAGTACATAAGTGATCATGGCTGTTAAAAATACACACGCACTCCTTCAAATGCAAATCCATATGTGTGTGTCACTGTCATCCTTTAACTCCTGATGATCAGTGAAACTTTCTCAACATTAGTCGCTTCATACATTTGCATCTAAACAGAAGCATTATTGAACACCCCTTCACACATTGTGCAAATCAACTCTATCGTCAATGCAATCATGTACATCTTGGATATTAAGGCCCTTCCTCTCCTAATTGTCTTTCACAACATTCATGCAACCTTCAAGTCTTACCTTTTATCCTACCTCTTAGTAGTTTTTTTCCACTTTTGAAAAACTTATGGTGGTCCTTTTTCCCCATGTCATCATCACCTTAAATCATATCAAGATCCATTTTTTGTATCTTGAGTGTATTTACATATTTCTCCATATATCAATTCTTCATACATCATTCAAATTTAGCATCCCTCCATCGCGTAAATGAAAGATAGTGGATTTAACAATCTATTTTTTTTTTTTTTTTTTTTTGCATAATTATTTTCATCTCTTGTTGGCTCTTTCAAACTCTCCCACGAGATTCTGAATTTTTCATCACCGTATATCATCAAAACAGAATCATCTGTAAGCATCTCCCATTCCATGCCTATTCAAAAACCAGTTATATGATTCACTTCCATCATAAAAAACTAAAACTTTTTCATATCAACATATGTCACATAAATAATTTTCCTCTAATATAAAGTTTCACGTATAACTTTTACATAACCAATCACTGAATCCGTAGGTCCTCTCCATTGTATAGAACTATGCTGTACAAATGTAATCAGACCCGGCATTATTTTATCAATCAAAATAATACCATACGCCTCCACTGGTGTATGGGTGTGTATGTGTGTTTATATATATATATATATATATATATATATATATATATATATATATATATATATATATATATATATATATATGTTTTTTCAAAAAGGCCCATAAAAGAAACACAGGAAATATGAATAAATCACACTATATTTCGGTCAATAAACATCGACCCTCTTCAGGATGTGAAGTAAAAGTAAGGAATACAGTGGAGAGTGACGGTTTATATATGAAAGCAAAAGGGTGTGTTCAATTGTTCTATAGTTGTTATAATTGCTGGAAGGATTAGCCAAGGAATAGCTGGGCGAGTTGTTTACGGATGATTTCAAATTCTTTATTTAGGTAGGCTGGGGAACAGATTCTTAAACCTCTAAGAAATAGATTGGGATGATAGCTGGGGAGATTTCAATATATTTTTCAATAATCTAAATTCCCTAGTCCCTAGCATAAAATTTAAAACTGAATGGGAAAAAGATGGAAAATTAGCTTTTTTGGACATACTAATTATAAGGGAATCGACGGGGTATAATTTCACTGTGTATAGAAAACCAACTTTCTCTATTTCCTACATTCATTTCTTTAGTTATCACGACATTTCTGTAAAAATTGGAGTAGCTTGCAATCTATTTCTTAGAGGTTTGAGAATCTGTTCCCCAGCCTACCTAAATAAAGAATTTGAAATCATCCGTAAAAAACTCGCCCAGCTATTCTACCCGACGTATGTCATAGAAAAGGCCATCAACAAAGCCAACACGATATATTATAAAGATCATGATGTTACTAACCAAAGAGATTTTAAAAATAAGATAAAACTCCCATATATAGAAGGTATTAAAAATATAACAAATCATATCAAATCTGAGAACCCCTTTGTTTTTTCATATCCAAAGACCATAGGAAGCGCCCTTATTAATGTTTATCAAAATAAAAGAGAAATAGAAGCCGGCGTTTACAAAATACCATGTAGGGACTGTGAAAAAGTGTACGTTGGGCAAACTGGCCGTTCGCTATCTCAAAGATTATCCGAACACAAAAGATATGTTAGATATGGGTATGAAAACTCGGGGATTTTCATTCACCTTAGGGATCTAGGGCACCAGATTAACTGGAGTGAGTCGTCTTTGCTTTTTAAGAGTACCTGTCCGTACAGAAGGAAAATCCTGGAATCAGCCATCATAAATCAATCAAACACAATAAACCTATCTGGGGGCCAATGGAAAGCTGACAGAGTGGACAATACTCTTCTCAACCCTATCATTAAGAAGATAATCCACGGAGACTGACCACCAGACATGCATCAGAGGTCAAGACTTCCTCCAAGCGGCTCAACAATAAGAACACGCACCTGGATGTAATTAAATTTGGCTAATCCTTCCAGCAATTATAACAACTATAGAACAATTGAACACACCCTTTTGCTTTCATATATAAACCATCACTCTCCACTGTATTCCTTACTTTTACTCCACATCCTGAAGAGGGTCGATGTTTATTGACCGAAATATAGTGTGATTTATTCATATTTCCTGTGTTTCTTTTATGGGCCTTTTTGAAAAAACATGTTAAACTGTTCGATTACAGTTATAAATAAGACATATATATATATATATATATATATATATATATATATATATATATATATATAATTATATATATCATCAGCCATTGCTAGTCCACTGCAGAACAAAGGCCACAGATATGTCCTTCCACTTGCGTTTGTTTATACCATTTTACACCCACAAACTATCATAGTTCATCAATCTATTGTCTGCTATTCCTTCCCCTGCTTCTTTTGTAATCTCTAGGGACCTAATCTGTTATAAATAAAGACCATCAATTATCTGTAATTCTCATTATATGTCCTCCACATGTCCATTTCTTTTTCTTAAATGTTGTTAGAGTATCCTCTACTTTAGTTTGCTCGTGTATACATGTTGCTCTTTTTTCTGTAACCTAGAGTTCCTCTCATCATTGTTCATTCTATATCTCTTTGAATTCTAACTAGCTGATGTTCTAAGGCTTTAGTAAGGTTCAAAGTTTCTGATGCATAAGTGAAATATGGGAGGTCCATCTCATTAAATGCTTTTCTTTTTAGAGAAAGTGGCATCTTATGTTTTCATAACCTCATTTTGTTTACCAAAAGCTCTCCGTCCTATGCTTATCCTTCTTTTAATTTCGGTCTTGTGTTCTGGGGAAACACTTACTGCTGCCCGAAGTATATGTGTTCATTAGCAATCTTTAGAGGTTCGTCCGTAACTCATATTGTTGTCTCTGCGTTTTCATTGAACATTATCTTAGTTTTACTCATATTCTTTTTCAGTCCCAAATTTTTTATTTCTCTATTCAAATCTATCATATCTTGTAATTCCTTCAATGATTCAGTAAACAACAATGTCATCTGAAAATCTTAAGTGGTTAAGGTATTTCCCATTAATATTAATTCATACATTTTCCCGATGTAAATTCTTAAAATGTTTTTTTTTTAGGCATGCTCTTACTAATTAAGGAGAGATGGGGTATCACTGTCTAACTCCTTTCTCACTCAGAATTTTCTCACTATCTTGATATAGTTTTAGGAATGGGATTGCTGTATAGATATTTTTAAGTGTTCTAACATAAGATTTGTCTTTGAAAGGCCTTCATTACTGCGGAAGTTTTGACAGAATCAACAGCTTTGTCATAGACTATAAATGTCTTACATATTGCTTTGTCATTGTTAATTTTTCCATTAGCTGGTTAATTACATGGATAAGGTCAGTTGTTGAATGCCCACTTGTAAACCCGGCCTGCTCTCTTAGTTTATTAAAGTCTAGCTTTCTTTTTATTTGGCATAGTAAGATCTTTATGAATATTCTATATATATTTCTA
>NC_090769.1:41202143-41217143 GCF_036898095.1 Palaemon carinicauda | reverse complement strand
GGTAAGCAAACATTTGGGTCAAATTAATATGGGCCTTGATGAGTTAATCATGAAAAGAATCATGTTTTATAATAACATCACATACAAGGACCAATTATGGTAATGGATATTTGTGTGTCCGAATATTCAACCACCCGTTAGTCATATAATATACATCCCATGTGAGCGTGTGTTCGTCTGCGTATCAATTAGCTTGGCATTAATATAACATAACTTTAAATATGTAGAGTATGAATTGCACTGGGAGCACCAGCCTTTGATTCCATTTCATGGTGACCGGTTCGGCAAATGTTTTAAACAACTCAAAGCCTGACCGTTAATTTGCTCATAGCTTTAATATCTAATTGACCAGAATGAACGATCTAGATTACAGTAGAGAAATGTTTCCATCTCTCGTTATATCTCTTTATCAGTATTTTTCATTATGATTGCAATCATGGAATGCTGTTGAAATTGCCCATGACATTGATTTTAATCCTGATTGAATTTAGTATTATTGTGGGTGAATCTGGTACTTGGTAATGAATGTTAAATTTAGTCCTTTTGTACAGACCTGAGATGCTTGTGCGCCCTTGTATTGTACTGGTGAAAGTTGACATGTTCTGTAAACATCTACTAAAATAGATTTATTGAAAGAATGTCGAACTTACACAAAAATCGACAAAGTATAAATGGGGGTTGAAACTTATCAACTCAATCGCTGATAACCTGTTTATGCCTGTATGTTTTTGAATCATTGTTTGAATTTTCCTGTCATTCTTGACTGGAATGGGTTGTATATATACTCATGCTATGTCCAAATAAAGTTAGTTGCATAAATCCCGTTTCTGTCGTCATCTAATGACCCACCTATGTGCATACACACCAGTTAGGTAATGACTGAGAAGAGGGGTGATTGCAACTAATTTTATTTCGATGGAGCATGACTATATATACAACCCGTTCCAGTCAAGAACGGCACAAAAACTCAAACACAATGATTCAAGAACATACAGGCATAAACAGGTTATCAGTGCGAGGGGAGACCGATAACGATAATATACAAAGGAAAAAAAAAATAATAAAAAATTGTCTTTATTATAATGATGACTTTCATACTTGTTCTCTCTCTCTCTCTCTCTCTCTCTCTCTCTCTCTCTCTCTCTCTCTCTCTCTCTCTCTCTCTGTGAAATGTATTGATTAATCTCCCAAAGTTGGTGTTCCCGAAATATCTGCTCAGTTTTTGTTCTTGATTTTTTTTTTTTTCGTTCTTGACACTGTGATTTGGAGCAATGTCATATTCTCTCTATATTTATTTGGGACAGTAAATTTGTTGTGTCAATCAGGCTTCATTTTGTCAACAATTTTACGTGGGTTTAACTGATAAAATTGTCATACGAGTTCCACTTTATTTATATATATATATAGAGATGAGTTAATAAAGATTTATTTTTTTCTGGGACGGGTTAATACAGTTGTATGTTTGTTGTACAGATTTTTGTGTGTGACACCAAATGATTATTTATTGATTTTTTATTCCCATATTTGTTTTTCCATGTTTATGTGTGTGTGTGTGTGTGTGTGTGTGTGTGTGTGTGTATACGTGAGCGCGTTGAAACTGTTTCGTATCTGCTTTTATGATGTTATTTGCTCAATTTATTTCTTCTAAGGAATTGTATGGTAAAAATTATATGATGCATATTAATTGATTTATAGATTTCCTCAGTCTGTTTTTTACGTAACAAGCCCTATCATATGATGCTTGAATATATTGGGCTCGATTTTTGGGCCGGATTTACTGTTCCTCAGATTACCGAGTGGAAGCCAGAATCCCAGAGGGCCTCCCTCCCGAATTAGTCTTTCTCGCTATTCATTTCCTAGATTTCGTCGTCGTTACTCATAGAGCTTTTCATCTTTGCCTTTGATACTTAATTAGGTAAGAGTGCGATAAAGTACTGCAGGTCTTTTTCTGTCAATGAAAATAACCACATAGATATGCAAAAAAGGTCTTTTGTGTGATAATCATATACCATTTATTTTTTTGCAACCACTGATTGATAGAAAATAATAAAAAAGTACTTGAGTTAATGCAAAAGATTTATGATTCATAGAATCCTATGCAAACACTGAATACGTTAGGGGACACCAAGTTTTAGATATAAAGAGAAGTTATACTTTTTTACTTTTTCCTTTTTGATTACCCATTGTACAAAAAGAAATTTGGAATGTTTGTTAAATATGAAACTTTTATGGTGGATGTATGAATGTGTATGCTATTCTAATTGAATTTCTGTTTCCTTTCTGTTTTTAGTTTGTTTTCGTATTAGAAGAGAAAATGGCAGTCTATTTTAAGATGGATAGACTTATTTGATTAAATATGAACTACAATACTTTTCCATTTGGATTTCAATTAAGCCTTTTTCTTCTCATTTTAACCATTGGCGTATTCTACCCGTGAAAATATCGTATTCAACCAGTCTATAAACCTTAAGCCTTAGGACTTCAAGCCGGGGAAAAATTTACAAACCAGCAGATTTTTTTTTTCTGCACCTCAGTATAGTCCAACTATAAAAGATATGAACTTCTAGTTTATTGCATTACATCAAGGAATAACTTGTCTTTTTTGTAACGTAAACAGAGTATCTTTGCAATGCATTGAAGTATTTAAAAAGCCGAAGAAAACGGGAAAATATTGCGAAAAATGTAAGATTATTTGTTTAAATATTCATGAAAGATAAAATGAGTCTGTTAGAGGTTTGTACTTTATATGAACATTGTGTAGAAATGAACGCTCTTCTACACCCTGTCAGTAATTTGGATAGAAATTTTATTGCTAATGGACGATGATTAGATACTGCTAATTTTCTTATGCCGAGCAATGACCTCATGTGTTAACCTACCAACATGGAATTTTCGTAGTTTAACTAAGGAGTGAAGATAGAAGGTGATAAATCTATTACTGAACATATTATTACAGTAATATATTAATTTCGTAAAGTGCATTCAAAAGCAGTTGATTCACATAATGTCGGTTTTTGAAAATAAATGGTTTTGTATTGATACGTCAGAAACTGAGTCAAAGCTATAATTTTGTAAATGGATATATCAATAGTAAAAACATGTATAAACTATATAAAAAGCTATTACTTGGCTATATATATATATATATATATATATATATATATATATATATATATATATATATATATACATACATATATATATATATATATATATATATATATATATATATATATATATACGCACAAACATATTTTCAGACGAAACAAAAAATTGTATTAGAAAGCTATATAATGTACTCTATATAAAATATGAATAAATCTAATATGTAAATTGATTAATCATGAGGGCAAGGAGGAACAATATATTTTATTTTTATGTTTGCTAGCTGTTGGAGTCTTTATACATTTTTAAGACAAACCCCAGGTTGAAATAGGTCTTACATGTTCCGATCCCAGTGACCCATTGATCTGTTTTCTGGTCTGTGGGTTGCTGTTCTGGATGGGTGGTCATCGTTTTCTGCTGATGACTGTACAGTATATTAGTAATAGGGTATTTGATATAGTTTTATGTTCTTTGATTGTTAGGTTATATTAGTAATTGTTTCTTTTATATGGTTTTATGTTCTTTGATTGGTTTGAATTTAAGACTAGTTGGACAGCTCTTGGACTTATATCTTCCTAATTACCTACTTATGATAGTCTATATTATTTTCATTAGTTTTACATAATAACAATTGCAGATAGGCTGAAAGGACATTAGTTATATCGAAAGCTAGCAAATAAAGATGATGATAGCAGAATTTACCATTTTTATTTACTCAAATTGCGATTCCCGAGAGGAATCCAACTATTATATACACACACACACACACACACACACACACACACATATATATATATATATATATATATATATATATATATATATATATATGACCTTGACCTTCGACCTTCCAAAATTTAATTAATTTCTAGGTCTTTACATGAGTTTAAAATCCCGGCAAGTTACATTACTTTATGATAAAAATTGTGGCCGTATGGTTGATGAGCAGACTTTAACATTTTGCTTGACCTTGACCTTCGACCTTAACATATTGATTGGAATGGATTTCCTTACACTAAAATATGAACCAGGTTTGAAGTTTTTTTTTGGAAACAATGTCCAAATTTATTACTGATTATGTGAATGTACAGTTATTTCTCGACTGTTTGGACTGATTTACGACGTTTTGCTTGTCCGTGACCCTGAGATTTGACCTTCAGAAATTCAACATAACAATTTAAAATTCCTTCAGATTTGATTACTTTATGACTAAAATTGTGGCCGTATGGCTGATGACCGTAATTTGGACTTTTAGCTTGACCTTGACCTTTGACTATATCTTGACCTTCGACCTTAAGATAATAATAATCAAATGATGAAATGTGAATTTATAGTCGATGCAACTTTATTGATCAAAAGGACAATGCTAATTTAATAATCCCCAAACTGTAACTAATTTTTGTAACTGAGCACCGGTACTCGATTGCTCCTAACCATGCAGATGGCGCGTCAGTCGCCAGTTTGAATATTGTCTGAATCCCGAGTGGGCTACTGCCGATTTGTAAACCGTGCACAAGCACTCAATTAACCGTTTCTGCACGACTGGTACCAGTAGGATAAATAGGATTATAATGGGATTACATTGAATGGAATTATTTTTCACGAGGATGCAGGCATTGATGGATTTCACACACCAGCAAGGTAACTTGTAATAAATCTCATTAACGAATAGCATCTCTAATACATAAATCACACAGCAAAAAGTGATTAACCTAAGACCCAAGTTTGAAGTTTCTGTGTCAATCATGTCCGAATTTATGACTGATTACCGGAATTGGAATTTTTCTTGACCTTAACATGTAGTAATTGACGTGGATTTTCATACTCTCGAATATGAACAAAGTATGAAGTCTCTGTGACTAGGATTTCCAAACTTACGGCTGGTTACGTGATATGAACGTTTTGCTCGTCTTTGACCTTGACCTTTGACCTTCCAAAATTTAACCATTTCCAGCTCTTTACATAATAGTTTAAATCCCTTCAAGTTTCATTACTTTATGATTGAAATTTTACGAATAAAACTTTGGCCGTGTGGCTGATGACCGGAAGTTGACCGTTTGCTTGACCTTGACCTTGGACTCGTCCTTGACGTTCGACTTTAACATATTAATTGGCATGAATTTTCATACACTCAAATATAAACCAAGTTTGAAGTCTCTTATGACAACGATGTCCAAACTTATGGCCGATTACGTGAATTGGAGATTTTGCTACCGTGACCTCTACCCTTGACCTTGATCTTCAAAAAATTAATAATTTGCAGCTTTTAAATTACAGTGTATCCCTATAAGGTCAATTCCTCTACTATCAAAATTATGGCCAGGAATTTGTTCACAAACACACTCACAAACAAACATATAGACACACAAACATGGGATAAAACATAACCATCCAACTTCGTTAGTGGAGGTAATAAACGGAAATAACAATTTATACTAAAAACAATGAAAATATGTATTGGAAAATTTTAACATCGCATTCACATACACATTCAAACAAGCAAAACTAGTTGGTTTAAAGTTACTGGCTGTTTATTTCCATTTCACAAGGTACATGATTTGAAATAAATAAGTTGTCTGGCAAAAATTCACCCTAGTAATTTCCTCTTTTCTGAAAGTCAAATAAAAAAAAAGTGAGGAACTGGAGAGGACCTCAAAACAAAATTATTGTATAAACGCAGTGACTGTAATTCCCCTATACAAGTTCTAATCCCACTTCCCTGCTCTTTCTCAAGGTCGGCTGTCGATACTTGACTTGGTCTCGTTAATCACAGTAAGGAACCTGTGAGTTTAATCGTATCTGGTTCTGGGCATTAAGTGTTGGAATGGATCAGAGCTCTCTCTCTCTCTCTCTCTCTCTCTCTCTCTCTCTCTCTCTCTCTCTCTCTCTCTCTCTCTCTCTCTCTCTCAGAGGATAAACAGATTATTCTGCAATGCGAGGGTAAGGAAGTTTGAGTTGACAGTCTTCCTCCTGAGGAAACAAAACTGCGTTTCCCTCAACAGCTTGGCTGCAGCTGAACTATCTTCCCTCTTGTAAACTCCTAGATTAACGAGGGGAATTGTAGGGTGATCCCCTTTTCTCTTTTCATTGGTTGCTTTGAAGTTCAAGTGGCGGACGATAGGGTTCGATCTCCAATCATGTCTGGGCCCGTCTTTCTTGGCGTGTATCATACCGCATATGGATTAACCTCTTCAATGGGTTCTTTATTTCCCACGCATGGGTTCAATCTAACGGCAAACCTGAGAAGACTGGGAGTTTTCAAGTGCCTTGATATTAATGAATAGGGGCTTAGACCCAAGAGGGACAGACCACCTATGAACGTTGAGGTTTGTCCGCTATCTAGTGTTTACTTCGGGTAATGTGGGTCGTAACAGCGAAGCAGTTTCGAAAAAATAAATATGATAGTATTGTATTACTCGGAATTCGATCTCACCTCGCTCCACAATATATATATATATATATATATATATATATATATATATATATATATATGTGTGTGTGTGTGTGTGTATTGTACGTGTGTGTGCATAGTATTACTTTCCTATCCGGCTAAGAGGTATTGCCTGACGTATGACTACTCGTGGAAGGGGAGAGGGGGAATAGGAATACCCTTGTGAGAGGGTACCTGGTGAGGAACAAACAGAAACCAAAAACCCCCACAAATTGCAGAAACTGTCAGGTTGTAGTAAGGAAAGGGGGAGGGGTGAGGTTTGAACATGTGTGTATAGCTATGTAATTATTTAGTCGTCAATTTTGACGGTTCTATTACACTATTATCCATCTATTCAAATATCTATATATCTATATGCATATATAAATATATATACAGTATATATATATATAAATATATATATATATATATATATATATATATATATATATATATATATATATATATATATAGAGTATATATATATATATATATATATGTGTGTGTGTGTGTGTATATATATATATATATATATATATATATATATATATATATATCAATTCTTTTTTTTTCTAGTCTATATTGTTAAAAATTTCATTTACGCGGTGTGAATAAATTTGGAGAGATTGATCTCTCTTTCTAACTCTTTTCTCAATCGGAATATCCTCACTATCTTTTTGAAGTTTTAATATTTTCTGTACTTCCTTTATAGACATCTTCAAGTGCTGTAACATAAGATTCATCGATTCCTTGTTTTTGAAGGGCTTTCATTATTAGTGAAGTTTTGAAAGAATCAAAAGCTTTCTCATAAAATATGAATGTCATACATAATGATTTTTCATACCGTGTTGATTTTTTCTATTAGCTAATTAATTACATGAATATGGTCAGTTGATGAATACCTACTTCTAAAGCCTGCCTGCTCTCTTGGTTGATTAATAGGGAATACCTTAACAACTCAAGATTTTCAGATGATATTGTTCTGTGTAGTGATGATTGAAAACCTAAAAAAGCAAAGGAGAAATGTAAGACTGAAAATTAATATGAGTAGAACTAAGAAAATGTTCACTGAAAAGGCTGAGACAACAAATAAGGGTATGAGCTAGCCTCTAGAGATTGGCAATGAATATACGTACTTAGGACGGATAGTATTTCCGTAGAACACGACACCGAAATTAAAAGAACGATAAGCATGGGATGGAGACCTTTTTGGTAATCAAAATGAAATTAGGAAAGGTAAAATACCACATGCTCTAAAAAGAAAAGTATTTAATCTGATGATCCTATCGGTATTAACTTCTGCATTAGAAACTTGAAGCCTAAATAAAGGCGTAGACCTTAGCACTTAAGCTAGTTACAGCTTAAAGAACTATGTAAAGTATAATGATGGAAATAACACTAAGAGAGAAAAAGAGCATCATGAATACGAGAGTAAACTGTAGTAGTGGATATTCTAATAACAAGAAAAAGAATTGTACACCGTCAGGACATATACTGAGAATGACAGATAATTGATGGACTTTAGAAATAACAGAATGGGTATCAAGAGATTGCAAAAGAAGCAGGGGAAGGAAGAGGAGACAGCAAATTGGCGAAATAGGAAAGTTCGCCCGCGTGGACTGGCATAGAGAAGCCATAAACAAATGGGAGTGGAAGGACGTATATGAGACTTTTATTCTGGTGCGATATATATACATATAAATATATGTATATGTATATATATATATATATATATATATATATATATATATGTGTGTGTGTGTGTGTGTGTGTGTGTGTGTTTCTGTGTGTTTGCGTGTAAAGATGGCTTCCTTATAAAAGTACAAATTCATGAATCTGTTAGATCTTTTTTTTTTTTTTTTTTGGAGATATACATCTGTGTCCCATGTTATAGATTATTATCAAACCCTGTAATGAAGTACAGTACATATTCATGAAGCTGTTAGATCTCTTTTGGGGAGGTAAATAAGTAGAGTTTGTACTATCTTCGTCCGGTGTTATATATTGTTATAGCCTGTTTTTATGAAGATGGGCTCCAGGAAATTTCTGTCTAATGATGTTTTCGATTGAACCAATTTCTTTGCGCTGAACCAATTAATAGAGTAATTTAATCTCCAACATTTACAAAATGTGCTGTTTTCACGATTAGCTTAAATTTTACACTTTTGGGTTTAGATATTGTTCCATTATATTTTGGGAACCTAGACCAATATATTCAATTGAACAGAGGAATAACGTTTATTGGCTTCATTACATAATAACAGTCTTGTATCACGAATTATAGTTGCTATTGCCTAGTGTCCTGTACGTATGTATAGCCTGTAGGGTACTTTTAATTAGGGAGTAAAAAAAATAATTTATTCAAGCTGGTAAAAGGAATAGATATTTTTGTATGGCAATCACTTCTTTGTAAGTTGAGGAACAAGAGACCTCGTGCATGTACCTGCCTCCAGATAGCATTTGTGTGTGTGGGGGGGGGGGGACGTCAACTACAGCTTTACTGAAATATGACGAGGAATGGGCGTACCCTGTTGAACATACAATATATATATATATATATATATATATATATATTTGTGTATATATATATATATATATATATTTGTATATATATATATATATATATATATATATATATATATATATATATATTTGTATATGTGTATATATATATATATATATATATATATATATATATAGATATATATATATATAAAATGTGTGTGCGTTTGTGCGCGCGCGCGTGAGAGAGAGAGAGAGAGAGAGAGAGAGAGAGAGAGAGAGACAGACAGACAGACAGACAGAGAGACCTAAAATACATGAACTGGATCACCAGAGCTTAGATTTTAATTGATATCTCTTTGAAATTTTGTGGTAGAACAGTAATGAAATATATCAGTTTAGTAAAAGGTAATTAAGAAAAAAAACTTGCTACGAAGATATTCGTTATTGAGTTCTTAGTTACACACTAACATTGTTTTATTGAAATTCCAATGTATAACTTAATTTTGCTGCTATTTGGTATCTACTCGTTGAGCCTTAGCTATTTGAGAGGCATCCAGATAGCTTTTTTGAAAAGTCCACGACCTGGATGATTCAAGCACTTTGCAATGTTCTCTTATTTCCCTGCCCTGTTTTGATCTTTCTGTATGCTTATAAATCTTATTGTCCATTGATCTTAAAGTGTATAATTTATAGGATTCATCTTTTTGGTTTCTTTTTACGTCTACTACAGGACATTCCGTTAGAGGATTTTGCCTAGAAGTTAAGGACCTTGAAATCTTAATTTGCCTGTAATGTATGAATACCTATATTGATATTGATGATAATGGCGATACTAATAGAAATATTAATAATCATAAAAAAGTTTCTTCTGCATTAATATTATACATAGTCATCTCTAACAGCCATACAATATATTAATATCATGCTGGTGGGCTAACACCAGGAGACGACTTGACAAATCTTGTGTTTCATTAAGTCTCCGCTTAACAGTGTACCGCACGTGTTGCTTACGTGCTCGTACACTGTAGTGTTTTTTTGTTTAATCAAGTTTTATTTTTTGCGACGTTCATCCTCGGTAGTCTCTGTATATAAACTCGATGATTGTTTAATAAGGTTTAGTTAAATTCGCCTAGCCTCGCAGTTATCACTTAACTGCTCACTCTGTACATTGGTGACCACCGGAGTGATCACCTCCCCACCTACCTTTCCCTCACTGTTGTGTCTTACTGTTTGATGATGCCGTATTCCAACACTGACTCTCCAATCAATGCCACATCCATGAAACAACCGCCCTTCACTAGTACAGAGACATTCGCCTGGCATCAGCGCGCCAAGGTCCGTTTCGCATCAAGGGTGTGACTGAGTCAAGCACCAAAGCAGACTTTATTCAAGCCGGTGATCCCCGAAGACACTTTCCCGAAAATTTCCTATTGGCTTTGCGAGCAAGTGGCCAAAGCAATAACGTACGACGCCCTCAAATCATACGTCCGGGAGCAGTACTCGCCATTGTCAGCTGCCCTAATAGCGAAACTTTTTCAGTTCTGTCAACAACCGTTAAGGAACCAGAAGGGAAATGACCAGTATCACTTGCCTGCAACCTGCTGCAGACGGCTCTCCTTTTAAAGTTAAGGCCGATTCACACGACCCGTTTTCTTTCCGACAGGCTCGCCGTCGGTTAAGCGGCGTCTAGGTTTCTTACGTGTATTCAAATGCAACTGTTCACACGACCCGTCAGGCAGACGGCGGCCCTCGGACGTCGCCCTTCCGAGGCGGCTCGGCTTTCTTCCCAGGAAACCCCGACCGGTTTGACGGACGTTAGCCACCCGTCCCAACCAGAGGGTGGATGATGTTTTGTGTGAAAGAGGACCTGTATTGTACCCGTTCATTTCGTGGCCTACAACCCCGACTTTTCCTCATAGTATAGAGTCATAGAAATTAGTTAGTTTGTTGTTGACACCATGTATTAGAGGTTAATTGAACTTTTTCAAGGGTATGAGGAGATGTTTGACATGGCAAACAAGATGTATAGAAATAATTTACATAAATAAAAGATATGGAAAATGACTGGAGAGCCATTAAATAATACAGGTAATTTATCGCAATTTTAATATTCTTGGCATAGTGCATAAAGCATTATGAAGTTGCATAACTTATTTTATCAACACAGTTATCAACCAACATCTTAAAGTGTCAAAATTATCGTAATTTACTCTGTCCTCACGTGACAGAGTCTAAGTAAACAATGAAAACCGCGCGCTGGCAAACGGATACGGAACGCCTCGTGTGAATGTACAACATTTCGACGGCGGATAGCCACCACCCAGCCTGTCGGAAAGAAAACGGGTCGTGTGAATCGGCCTTTAATCTACTTTGTGCCCTTTGGGTACAACGCCTACCAGAACTTGTACGTGCTGTCTTCCCCAATGTCGATATTTTGCCCATGTAGGATCTGATGACGAAAGTCGACCAAAGGTGACGTGAATTCCGTAGTACATAGATGACTACCCCATGACGTGTCGGAGCGGAAAAAAAACCACCCACCACTCAACACTCGCTCATACCCTAACCAACGACCTCTACAGGCAATTAATAACGGCTGGGTGATTTTAGGTAGAGAGGGGTGCTTGCCGTTCTCTGCCAAGGCCACACACCAGGCCATAACAAAGTTTGTCTAAATTTGTCGACATCCGCCTAGTAGCAGCCAACGGATCTGTGATCCCCACCCATGGTTACAAGACCCTCACATTATTGTTTGGAGGCATCAACTATCATTGGAAGCTTTCCGTTTCTGAGGTCACATCGCCAATCCTCGGTGCGGATTTCTTCTTCCATTATCAGCTTCTGGTCGATGTTACTCGCCAATGACTAGTCAACGCTGAATCATACTCGTCAACACCTCTCCAACCAGCCCCTTTTGACATCGGTTTCCATATCAGCGCTCACACAGATGTCTACGCCCACCCCCTCACGTTATACCCGGAAGTTCTCCATCCAGAACTTTGTCAAATGTCCATGGTTCCCGTCAAACATGGTATTAAACACAATATCAAGACGACGGGGCCCAGTATTCACCAGATCGTTTGGCAGCGGCTAAACAAACGTTCGCCTAAAGGAAGGGAACAGGCATTTGCCTCAAGGCCTCAAGCCCATGGTCGTCACCCTTACTCATCATTCTGAAAAAAGATGGCTCTCTGTGTCTGTGTTAGGTATTACAGGAGCCTGAACATGCAGACAGAACCGAATCACTATCCCCTCCAAAACATCGCCAATGTGACTTCATATCTACACAAAGCGAAGGTTTTCTCCATGCTTGACCTCATGAACCTAGAAAACATCCCCAAGACCGCCATCACCACCCCCTTTGATACATACACCTTCATTACTGCTGGTTTGGCCTTTGTAATACTGGTGCCACTTTTCAATGTCTCATGAACGGCATCTTAGAGGACCTCCCCTTTCTGTGTATGTTACTGGGACGATATACTTGTGTTCTCTTCCTCCAAGGAGGAACCCTTCCATCACCTATGCATTATGCTCAACCGCCTATGACAGAATAGCCTAGTAGTCCGTATGACAAGCGTACATTTGGCACCAACGAGGTAGTGTTCTTAGGGCACTGCATCACTCCTGAAAGAGTCCACCCCTTCCCTGAGAGAGTAGCAGCTGTTCAGAACTCCTCCACACCCTCGACCATCAAAGCACTGCAAAAATTCTTGGACATGATCAGCTATTATCACTGTTTCATCGCCACCCCTTTTACCCCTTCTATGCCTCCCTCAAGGGCAAGCCAAAAGACATGAACTGGGATCCCCTTCAAGAAGCATCCTTCTGCAATGCAAAGAATGCCCTATCAACCACTCCTGCTCTCAGTTTTTCTATCCTACATACACCTCTCCTTCTCTCTGCCGATGCCAGTGATGTCGCTACTGGGGCAGTACTCGAGCAAGTGGTCATCGACTCGCCCTGCCCATTGGAGTTCTTCAGTAGAAAACTGTCCATGGCAGAATCCGGCTGGAGGTGCATTTGGCTGTCTGTCACTCTCGCACATCTTGGAAGGTACATCCTTTGTCATTTGCATGGACCACATGCCTCTGGGTCATGCCTTCACTCGACAGTCTGATGCCTAGTCTGCCCGTCAATGCGGACATCTCTCCGCTGTGGCTGAATTCAATTGTACCCTTCAACACGTCCTTTGGGGAATGAATCCCGTTGCCAATGTCCTGTCAAGAAACACATTGGCTGCCATCCACCTGAATTGGATTGCAGGGTCTAGGCAGAAGCCCAACAAAAAGCTCAAGAGAACCAAGCATGTAGGACGTCCTGCACATCCCTCCATTGGGAGGACATCTCTCTCAGCGACTCCTCTTTGTTGCCAGTACTAGTAAATCGAGACCATTGATACCTGCTGCCATGTGCTGACAGGTGTTTGATTTCATGTTCAGTCTTTCACATCCCTTGCGCTGTTCTACTGCACAGCTACTGAAGACGAGGTTCATTTGGAATGGCATTACTAAGGATGCTAAGGATTAGGACTACACCTGTACTTCATGCTTAAAAGTACTTTGACACATGGATTCAGGAGTGGGCACCTTTCCTCAATCTCAGCGTTGCTTTTCACGCATTCACAGGGATGTTGCAGGTCCCCTACCTAAATCACAACGACATCGTTACCTGTTTACGGTTGTCGACCGCTCCACTCTTTGGCATGAAGCCATTCCCATGGAAACTGCAACGTCCGCCTCATGTAAATATGCCTTACTCTCAGGATTGATAACGAGATTTGTTATTCTTGAGCATATTTTTTTCTGATAAGGGTACCACTTTCACGCTCTCAATTGTTGACATCATTGGCGAATCACCTGGAAATCACCCTATATCAGACAACCACTTACAACCCTGCTGCCAACGAAATGGTTGAACGTTTTCATTCCACCCTCAAAGCAGCTTTGATGTCCCACTGCAAGGACTCTAACTGGTTTACCCAGCTTCCCTTGGTCCTCTTGGGACTAAGGACCACCCCTGCAGACGCCCTTTATGTCTTGGCAGCTGAAATGCTGTATGACAACCCATTAGTTGTCCCTACCATTTTTTTTTCGTCTGCCAGACTTACAAGCCCCACCTGAGCAACACATGCCGGCACATCTACACTATGCAACGTACGATTTCCTGGACAATGAGACTAGCAAGCCACTTTAACATCCCCTTACACTGGCCTTTTCTTTTTAATCCATCGATCAACGAATGCATTCATGCTGAACATTCGTGGCAAAGAAGACAGGGTCTCCATTGATCTCCTTAAACCTTCATATCTCCTGCAAGATGACCCGCCTATAGTAAGCCTTTCATGTATCTCATTTTTTCAGGGGGTAGCCATGTACCGCACGTGTTTCATACACGCTCGTACACTGTAACGGTTTTGATTTTTTTTTCTTATCACTCGGTCTTCCCTGCACTGTAAATAGACCATCTTGTGTTATCATGCTAACACAAGCTTTATCATATTTTAATTTTTGTGGCGTTTTTCCTCGGAAGTCGTTGTATATAAACTTGATAATTTTTTAATGAAGTTTAGTTGCATTCAGCTCGCCTCTCAGTTATCACCTAACTTCTCTCTACGCACACCACGGTCACAGATGGACAGAATATAAAGAATGATGTAAGCTTGATTTATTTGCGGGATTGTTGCTATTGTGTTGGAATTCATGCTAGAATTCTATTTTCCTGTTTACAAATACAGATTATCTTTCATTTTATTAATTCTGGGCTTATCCTGAGCCGAGTGTTACCGATATTTCAAACGTTTCCTCAGACAAAAAAAAAATAGAACAATAGAGAAGATTATATAAGATTTAGCAGCAGAATTTTCCATCCCATTTTAATCATTTATAGAAACAGATCAACTTATGAGATTTGTTACAATGCTTAGTAAACAGTTTGGTTTATATAGGGCAAAAAAAAAA
>NC_090769.1:41182143-41189643 GCF_036898095.1 Palaemon carinicauda | reverse complement strand
AATTATTATCAAACCCTGTTATGAAGTACAGTACATATTCATGAAGCTGTTAGATCTCTTTTGGGGAGATAAATAAGTAGAGTTTGTACTATCTTCGTCCGGTGTTATATATTGTTATAGCCTGTTTTATGAAGATGGGCTCCAGGAAATTTCTTTCTAATGATGTTTTCGATTGAACCAATTTCTTTGCGCTGAACCAATTAATAGAGTAATTTAATCTCCAACATTTACAAAATGTGCTGTTTTCATGATTAGCTTATATTTTACACTTTTAGGTTTAGATATTGTTCCATTATATTTTAGGAACCTAGACCAATATATTCAATTGAACAGAGGAATAACGTTTATTGGCTTCATTACATAATAACAGTCTTGTATCACGAATTAAAGTTGCTATTGCCTAGTGTCCTGTACGTATGTATAGCCTGTAGGGTACTTTTGATTAGGGAGTAAAAAAATAATTTATTCAAGCTGGTAAAAGGAATAGATATTTTTGTATGGCAATCACTTCTTTGTAAGTTGAGGGACAAGAGACCTCGTGCATGTACTTGCCTCCAGATAGCATTTGTTTGTGTGTGTGGGGGAGTGGGGACGTCAACTACAGCTTTACTGAAATATGTCGAGGAATGGGCGTACCCTGTTGAACACACAATATATATATATATATATATATATATATATATATATATATATATATATATATATATACAGTATATATATATATATATATATATATATATATATATTGTATATATATATATTGTATATATATATTGTATATATACATATATATATATATATATATATATATATACAGTATATATATATATATATATATATATATATATATATATATATATATATATATTGTATATATATATATTGTATATATATATTGTATATATACATATATATATATATATATATATATATATATATATATATAATGTGTGTGCGCGCGCGTGTGAGAGAGAGAGAGAGAGAGAGAGAGAGAGAGAGAGAGAGACCTAAAATACATGAACTGGATCACCAGAGCTTAGATTTTAATTGATATCTCTCTAAAATTTTGTGGTAGAACAGTAATGAAATATATCAGTTTAGTAAAAGGTAATTAAGAAAAAAAAAACCTTGCTACGGAGATATTCGTTATTGAGTGCTTAGTTACACATTAACATTGTTTTATTGAAATTCCAATGTATAACTTAATTTTGCTGCTATTTGGTATCTGCTCAGACTAACGTTATCTCTGGTGGTTGGGGATGTTTTCCTTTCCCTCGTTGAGCCTTAGCTACTTGAGAGACATCCATAGAGCATTTTCGAAAACTCCACGACCTGGATGATTCAAGAAATTTGCACTGTTCTCTTTTTTTTTCCTGCCCTGTTTTGGTCTTTCTGTATGCTTATAAATCTTATTGTCCATTGATCTTAAAGTGTATAATTTATAGGATTCATGATTTTAGTTTCTTTTTACGTCTACTACAGGACATTTCGTTAGAGGATTTTGCCTACAAGTTAAGGACCTTGAAGTTTTAATTTGCATGTAATGTATGAATACCTATATTGATATTGATGATAATGGCGATACTAATAGAAATATTAAAAATCATAAAAAAGTTTCTTCCTCATTAACATTATACATAGTCATCTCTAACACCCATACAATATATCATTATCATGCTGGTGGGCTAACACCAGGAAACGACTTGACAAATCTCGTGTTTCATTACGTCTCCGCCTAACAGTGTTGCTTACGTGCTCGTACACTGTAGTGTTTTTTTTTTTTTTTTAATTAAGTTTTAATTTTTGCGACGTTCATCCTCGGTAGTCTCTGTATATAAACTCGATGATTGTTTAATAAAGTTTAGTTAAATTCGCCTAGCCTCGCAGTTATCACTTAACTGCTCACTCTGTACATTGGTGACCACCGGAGTGATCACCTCCCCACCTACCTTTCCCTCACTGCTATGTCTTACTGTTTGATGATGCCGCATTCCAATGCCACATCCATGAAACAACCACCCTTCACTAGTACAGAGACATTCGCCTGGCATCAGCGCACCAAGGTCCGTTTCGCATCAAGGGTGTGACTCAGTCAAGCACCAAAGCAGACTTTATTCAAGCCGGTAATTCCCCAAGACACTTTCCCGAAAATTTCCGATTGGCTGTGCGAGCAAGTGGCCAAAGCAATAACGTATGACGCCCTCAAATCATACGTCCGGGAGCAGTACTCGCCATCGTCAGCTGTGCTTATAGCGAAACTTTTTCAGTTCTGTCAACAACTGTTAAGGAACCAGAAAGGAAATGACCAGTATCACTTGCCTGCAACCTGGTGCAGACGGCTCTCCTTTTAAAGTTAATCTACTTTGTGCCCTTTAGGTAAAACGCCTACCAGAACTTGTACGTGCTGTCTTTCCCAATGTCAATATTTTGCCCATGTAGGATCTGATGACGAAAGTCGACCAAAGGTGACCTGAATTCCGTAGTACATAGATGACTACCCCATGACGTGTCGGAGCGGAAAAAAAACCACCCACCACTCAACACTCGCTCATACCCTACCCAACGACCTCTGCAGGCACTTAATGACGGCTGGGTGATTTTAGGTAGAGAGGGGTGCTTGCCGTTCTCTGCCAAGGCCTCACACCAGGCCATAACAAAGTTTGTCTAAATTTGTCGACATCCGCCTAGTAGCAGCCAACGGATCTGCGATCCCCACCCGTGGTTACAAGACCCTCACATTATTGCTTGGAAGCATCTTCTATCATTGGAAGCTTTTCGTTCCTGAGGTCACATCGCCAATCCTCGTTGCGTATTTCTTCTCCCATTATCAGCTTCTGGTTGATGTTACTCGCTAACGACTAGTCAATGCTGAATCATACTCAACAACACCTCTCCAACCAGCCCCTTTTGACATCGGTTTCCATATCAGCGCTCACACAGATGTCTACGCCCGCCCCCTCACATCATACCCGGAAGTTCTCCATACAGAACTTTGTCAAATGTCCATGGTTCCCGCCAAACGTGGTATTAAACACAATATCAAGATGACGGGGCCCAGTATTCACCAGATCGTTTGGCAGCGGCTAAACAAACGTTCGCATAAAGGAAAGGAACAGGCATTTGTCACAAGGCCTCAAGCCCATGGTCGTCACCCTTACTCATCATTCTGAAAAAAGATGGCTCTCTGTGTCTGTGTTAGGTATTACAGGAGCCTGAACATGCAGACAGAACCGAATCACTATCCCCTCCAAAACATCGCCAACGTGACTTCATATCTACACAAAGTGAAGGTTTTCTCCATGCTTGACCTCATGAACCTAGAAGACATCCCCAAGACCGCCATCATCAACCCCTTTGATACATACACCTTCATTACTGCTGGTTTGGCCTTTGTAATACTGGTGCCACTTTTCAACGTCTCATGAACGGCATCTTAGAGGACCTCCCCTTCTGTGTATGTTACTGGGACGATATACTTGTGTTCTCTTCCTCCAAGGAGGAACCCCTCCATCACTTATGCATTATGCTCGACAGCCTATGACAGAATAGCCTAGTAGTCCGTACAACAAGCGTACATTTGGCACCAACGAGGTAGTGTTCTTAGGGCACGGCATCACTCCTGAATGAGTCCACCCCTTCCCTGAGAGAGTAGCAGCTGTTCAGAACTCCTCCACACCTTCGACCATAAAAGCACTGCAAAAATTCTTGGACCTGATTAGCTATTATCACTGTTTCATGCCAGCCATCGCCACCCCTTTTACCCCCTCTATGCCTCCCTCAAGGGCAAGCCAGAAGACATGAACTGGGATCCCCTTCAAGAAGCATCCTTATGCAATGCAAAGAATGCCCTATCAACCACTCCTGCTCTCAGTTTTTCCATCCTACATACACCTCTCCTTCTCTCTGCCAATGCCAGTGATGTCACTACTGGGGCAGTACTCGAGCAAGTGGTCATCGACTCGCCCTGCCCATTAGCGTTCTTCAGTAGAAAACATTCATTGGCAGAATCCGGCTGGAGGTGCATTTGGCTGTCTGTCACTCTCGCACATCTTGGAAGGTACATCCTTTGTCATTTGCACGGACCACATGCCTCTGGGTCATGCCTTCACTCGACATTCTGATGCCTAGTCGGCCCGTCAATGCAGACATCTCTCCTCTGTGGCTGAATTCAATTGTACCCTTCAACACATCCTTCGGGGAATGAATCCCATTGCCAATGCCTTGTCAAGAAACACATTGGCTGCCATCCACCTGAATTGGATTGCAGGGCCTAGGCTGAAGCCCAACAAAAAGCTCAAGAGAACTAAGCCTTTAGGACGTCCTGCACATCCCTCTATTGGGAGGACATCTCTCTCAGCGACTCCAACGCCACCCTCCTCTTTGTTGCCAGTACTAGTAGATCGAGATCATTGATACCTGCTGCCATGTGCTGACAGGTGTTTGATTTCATGTTCAGTCTTTCACATCCCTTGCGCTGTTCTACTGCTCAGCTACTGAAGACGAGGTTCATTTGGCATGGCTTTACTAAGGATGCTGTACCAACCGTGTTTCACACAATTGTACATAATTCCTTTTGTAAATATTATGTTTGTATCTTCGCTCCTCCCTCGCACTAAAACGAACATGAAAATTCCTGTCTGGTTTTTCCTCTGTGATATTGTCTGTCTTGTGAACTTGTCATGTCCTGTTGCCTTGAGGTTTTGTATATAAGGAGAGTGTTCCACAACAATATAACTCAGTCGTTTCCAATCTGCCTTTGATTTCACAACTCCTCTCTCGGCCCGTCACATTGGTGACCCCGGAAGTCGACTCGCTCCCACCGCCTTCCACCCCCACCCCCTCGCTCCTTCATCGTTGGTACTATGGCGGACTCTACGGCAGTTGGTGCTGCGGCCGCTCCATTCAAACTTTCATCGTTTGCCAGCGGAGAGGCGTTTGCTTGGTTTCAGCGCGCAGAAGTCCAGTTTCGTATCAGGGGCGTGACTCGCTCAACCACCAAAGCGGATTATGTTCTCGCGGCGATACCCGAGGACACCTTCCCAGAAATATCCGACTGGCTTTGTGAACAAGGAGACACCCCAATAGCGTATGACGACCTCAAATCATACCTTCTGCAGCAGTACTCGCCGTCGCCAGCCGCCCGTATAGCAAAGCTTTTTCAGCTCTCGCAACAACCGTTGGGGGACCAAAGGGCTTCGCTTGCCCTCAGGGAAATGACCAGTATCGCTCGCCTTCAACCTGCCGCAGACGGCTCTCCTCGTGAGGTGAACCTACTCCGTGCGGGGATTACAGGCGCCTAAGCATGCAAACAGAACCGGATCACTACCCCCTCCCAAACATTGCCGATGTAACCTCCTACCTGCAAAAAGCAAAGGTTTTCTTTACGCTCGACCTCCTGAAGGGGTATTATCAGGTGCCTATGAACCCAGAAGACATCCCCAAGACTGCCATCACCACTCCGTTTGGCACATACACCTTCAATTACTCCTGTTTTGGCCTTCGTAATGCTGGGGCAACGTTTCAACGTCTCATGGATGGCATCTTAGGGGACCTCCCTTTCTGTGTATGTTATGTGGACGACATACTTGTGTTCTCCTCCTCAAAAGAGGAACACCTCCGTCACCTGCGCATCGTGCTCGACCGCCTGCAACAAAACGGCCTTGTAGTCCGGTACGACAAGTGTACCTTTGGCGCCAACGAAGTGTTGTTCTTAGGGCACCGTATCACTCCTGAAGGAGTCCATCCCCTCCCTGAGAAGGTAGCAGCCGTTCAGAATTTCCCCGCGCCCTCGACCGTCAAAGCTCTGCAGGAATTCTTGGGCATGATCAACTATTATCACCGTTTTCTGCCAGCCATTGCCGCCACTCTTGCTCCCCTCTACGCCTCCCTCAAGGGCAAGCCAAAGGACCTGAAGTGGGGTACCCTTCAAGAAGCAGCCTTTTGCAATGCAAAGAAGGCGCTATCAACTGCTGCGGCTCTCACTTCTCCCATCCCACACGCCCCTCTCCTTCTCTCCACCGATGCCAGCGACGTCGCTATTGGTGCAGTACTCGAGCAGGTGGTCAAAGGCTCGCCCCGCCCATTGGCCTTCTTCAGCAGAAAACTGTCCAAGGCAGAATCGGGTTATTTTACCTTCGATCGAGAATTGCTGGCGGTGCACTTGGCTGTCCGTCACTTTCGCCATTTCTTAGAAGGTACGCCCTTCGTCATTCGCACAGACCACATGCCTCTGGTGCACGCCTTCACTCGACAGTCTGACGCCTGGTCCGCCCGTCAACGCCGACATCTCTCCGCCGTGGCTGAATACAATTGCACCCTCCAATACGTCCCTGGGAAAATGAATCCCGTTGCCGATGCCCTGTCAAGAAACACGTTGGCTGCCGTTCAACTGGGATTGGATTACAACGCCCTGGCTGAAGCCCAACGACAGGATCCAGAGTATCAAGCTTGTAGGACATCCTGCACGTCCCTCCGTTGGGAGGATTTTCCCCTCGAAAACTCCAACACCACCCTCCTCTGTGACGTCAGTACTGGTAGACCGCGACCTTGGATTCCTGCTCCCATGCGCCGACAGGTGTTTGATTTCATCCACGGCCTTTCACGTCCCTCGTACCGTTCTACTGCACAGCTGCTGAAGGCAAAGTTCATTTGGCACGGCATTTCTAAGGATGCTAAGGATTGGGTCCGTGCCTGTACTTCTTGCCAAACTTCCAAAGTACATCGACACACGGATTCGGGAGTGGGCACCTTTCCTCAACCTCAGCGTCGTTTCGCACACATTCGCGTTGACGTTGTAGGCCCCCTACCCACATCACAAGGACATCGTTACCTGTTTACCGTCATCGACCGCTCCACTCGTTGGCCTGAAGCCATTCCCATGGAAACTGCAACGTCCGCCTCATGTACATCTGCCTTACTCTCTGGATGGATTTCAAGATTCGGTATCCCTGAGCATATTACTTCTGACAGGGGAACCACTTTCACCTCTCAATTATGGACGTCATTAGCGAATCTCCTGGGCATCACCCTACATCAGACAACGGCCTACAACCCCGCTGCCAATGGAATGGTTGAACGTTTTCATCGCACCCTCAAAGCAGCTTTGATGTCCCGCTGCAAGGACTGCAACTGGTTTACTCAGCTTCCCTGGGTCCTCCTTGGACTAAGGACCACTCCTAAAGACGCCCTCGACATCTCGGCAGCCAAAATGGTGTATGGCGACCCGTTGGTCGTCCCTGCCGAGTTTTTTCCTTCTACAACCTCCTCCGACGATCTCCAGCGCATACGTCACGTCGTGGGAAAATTTACTCCGTGCCGCCAGACTTACAAGCCCCCAGCGAAACATCACATACCAACGGACTTGCACTCTGCAACGCACGTCTTCCTGCGCAACGACACCAGCAAGCCACCGTTAACGCCCCCTTACACGGGACCTTTCCTTGTGATCCGACGCAGTCCGAAAGCATTCCTCCTAAACATTCGGGGCAAAGAAGACTGGGT
>NC_090769.1:41167143-41172143 GCF_036898095.1 Palaemon carinicauda | reverse complement strand
AATGTGATAGATGGTCTATTCTGTCATTAAAGTGACTCCCAAAAATAACTTTCGATCTCTTTTGAATTCATATTTTTTTTATTTATAATTACATTGGTGAGCAAACATTTGGGTCAAATTAATATGGGCCTTGATGAGTTAATCATGAAAAGAATCATGTTTTATAATAACATCACATACAAGGACCAATTATGGTAATGGATATTTGTGTGTCCGAATATTCAACCACCCGTTAGTCATATAATATACGTCCCATGTGAGCGTGTGTTCGTCTGCGTATCAATTAGCTGGCATTAATATAACATAACTTTAAATATGTAGAGTATGAATTGCACTGGGAGCACCAGCCTTTGATTCCATTTCATGGTGACCGGTTCGGCAAATGTTTTAAACAACTCAAAGCCTGACCGTTAATTTGCTCATAGCTTTAATATCTAATTGACCAGAATGAACGATCTAGATTACAGTAGAGAAATGTTTCCATCTCTCGTTATATCTCTTTATCAGTATTTTTCATTATGATTGCAATCATGGAATGCTGTTGAAATTGCCCATGACATTGATTTTAATCCTGACTGAATTTAGTGTTTTTGTGGGTGAATCTGGTACTTGGTAATGAATGTAAAATTTAGTCCTTTGGTATAGACTTGAGGTGCTTGTGTACCCTTGTATTGTACTGGTGAAAGTTGACATGTTCTGTAAATATCTACTAAAATAAATTTATTGAAAGAATATCGAACTTACACAAAAATCGACAAAATATAAATGGGGGTTGAAACTTATCAACTCAATCGCTGATAACCTGTTTATCATTATGTTTGAATTTTCCTGTCGTTCTTGACTGGAACGGGTTGTATATATACTCATGCTATGTCCAAATAAAGTTAGTTGCATAAATCCCGTTTTTGTCGTTACCTAATGACCCACCTCTGTGCATACACACCAGTTAGTTAATGACTGAGAAGAGGGGTGACTGCAACTAATTTTATTTAGATGGAGCATGAATATATATTCAACCCGTTCCAGTCAAGAACGGCACAAAAGCTCAAACACAATGATTCAAGAACATACGGGCATAAACAGGTTATCAGTGCAAGGGGAGACCGATAACGATACTATACAAAAGAAAAAAAAATAATAAAAAATTGTCTTCAATATAATGATGACTTTCATACTTGTTTCTCTCTCTCTCTCTCTATCTCTCTCTCTCTCTCTCTCTCTCTCTCTCTCTCTCTCTCTCTCTCTCTCTCTCTCTCTCTCTGAAATGTATTGATTAATCTCCCAAAGTTGGTTTTCCCGAAATATCTGCTCAGTTTTTGTTCTTGAATTTTTTTTTTTTTTTCGTTCTTGACACTGTGATTTGGAGCAATGTCATATTCTCTCTATATCTATTTGGGACAGTAAATTTGTTGTGTCAATAAGGCTTCTTTTTGTCAACAATTTTACGTGGGTTTAACTGATAAAGTTGTCATACGAGTTCCACTTTATTTATATATAGAGAGATGAGTTAATAAAGATTTGTATTTTTTTCTGGGACGGGTTAATACAGTTGTATGTTTGTTGTACAAATTTTTGTGTGTGACACCAAATGATTATTTATTGATTCTTTATTCCCATATTTGTTTTTCATGTTTATGTGTGTGTGTATGTGTGTGTGTGTGTATACGTGAGCGCGTTGAAACCGTTTCGTATCTGCTTTTATGATGTTATTTGCTCAATTTATTTCTTCTAAGGAATTGTATGATAAAAATTATATGGTGCATATTAATTGATTTATAGTTTTCCTCAGTCTGTTTTGTACATAACAAGCCCTGATCATATGTTACTTGAATATATTGGGCTCGATTTGGGAGCCTGAATTCATTGTTCCTCAGATTACCGAATGGAAGCCAGAATCCCAGAGGGCCTCCCTCCCGAATTAGTCTTTCTCGCTATTCATTTCCCAGATTTCGTCGGCGTTACTCATAGAGGTTTTCATCTTTGCCTTTGATACATAATTATGTAAGAGTGCGATAAAGTACTGCAGGTCTTTTTCTGTCAATGAAAATAACCACGTAGATTTGCAGAAAATGTCTTATGCGTGGGTATTCATATATCATTGATTTTCATGCAAGCACAAATTGATAAAAAATACTAAAAGTACTTGAATTAATGCAAAAGATTTATGATTCATAGAATCCAGTGCAAACGCTGAATAATTTTGATAAAATCAAGTTTTAGATATAAAGAGAAGTTATTCTTTTTTACTTTTTCCTTTTTGATTACCCATGGTACAAAAAGAAATTTGGAATGTTTGTTAAATATGAAACTTTTATGAATGGTGGATGTATGAATATGTATGCTATTCTAATTGAATTTCTGTTTCCTTTCTGTTTTTAGTTTGTTTTTGTATTAAAAGAGAAAATGGCAGTCTTTTATAATATTGGATAAACTTATTTGATCAAATATGAACTACAATACATTTCTATTGTGATTTCAATTAAGCTTTTATCTTCCCATTTTAACCATTGGCTTACTCTACCCGTGACAATATCGCAGTCAGCCAGTCTATAAACCTTAAGCCGTGGGACTTCAGGCCTGGGAAAAATTTACACACCAGTTTTTTTTTTTTTTTTTTTCTGCACCCCAGTACGGTCAAACTACAAAAGATATGAACTTCTAGTGTATTTCATTATGTTAAGGAATAACTTGTCTTTGTAATGCATTGAAGTATTTAAAAAGGCGAAGGAAACGGGAATATATTGCGAAAAATGTAAAATTATTTGTTTAAATATTCATGAAAGATAAAATGAGTCTGTTAGAGGTTTGTACTTTATATGAACATTGTGTAGAAATGAACGCTCTTCTACGCCCTGTCAGTAATTTGGATAGAAATTTTATTGCTAATGGACGATGATTAGATAAAGCTAATTTTCTTATGGCGAGCAATGACGTCATGTATCAACCTACCAACATGAAATTTTAATAGTTTGACTAAGAAATGAAGATAGAAAGTGATACATGTTATTACAGTAATATATTAATTTCTTAGAGTGCATTAAAAAGCAGTAGAAACACATAATGTCCATTTTTTTTAAATAAATGGTTCTGCATAGATATGTCAGAAACTGAGTCAAAGCTATAATTTTGTAAATGGATATATCAATAGTAAACATATGTATAACATATATAAAAACCATTACATGGCTATATATATATATAATATATATATATATATATATATATATATATATATATATATATATATATATATATACACGCAAAAACATATTTTCGGACGAAACTGAAAATTGTATTAGAAAGCTATATAATATACTCTATATAAAATATGAATAAATCTTATATGTAAATTGAGTAATCATGGGGCAAAGAGGAACAATATATTTTATTTTTTATGTTTGCTAGCAGTTGGAGTCTTTATAAATTTTTAAGACAAACCCCAGGTTGAAATACGTCTTACATGATCCGATGCCAGTGACCCATTGATCTGTTTTCTGGTCTGTGGGTTGCTGCTCTGGATGGGTGGTCATCGTTTTCTGCTGGTGACTGTATATTAGTAATTGGGTATTTTATAAAGTTTTATGTTCTTTGATTATTAGGTTATATTAGTATTGATTTCTTTTATATGGTTTTATGTTCTTTGGTTTGATTTTAAGGCTAGTTGGACAGCTCTTGGAATTATATCTTCCTAATTATCTACTTATGATAGTCTATGTTATTTTTATCAATTTTACATAATAAAAATTGCAGATAGGCTGAAAGCACATTAGTTATATCGAAAGCTACCAAATAAAGATGATGATAGCAGAATTGACCATTTGTATTTACTCAAATTGCGATTCCCGAGAGGAACCCAACTATTATACACACATACACACACACACACACACACACATATATATATATATATATATATATGTATATATATATATATATATATATATATATATATATACATATATATATATATATATATATATATATATATATATACATGACCTTGACCTTCGACCTTCCAAAATTTAATCAATTTCTAGGTCTTTAAATTGATTAAATTTTGGAAGGTCGAAGGTCAAGGTCATATATATATATATGACCTTGACCTTCGACCTTCCAAAATTTAATCAATTTATAGGTCTTTACGTAAGTTTAAAATCCCGGCAAGTTACATTACTTTATGATAGAAATTGTGGCCGTATGGTTGATGACTGGACTTTAACATTTTGCTTGACCTTGACCTTGGACTCGACCTTGACCTTCGACCTTAACATATTGATTGGAATGGATTTCATTACACTAAAATATGAACCAGGTTTGAAGTTTCTTTGAAAACAATGTCCAAATTTATTACTGATTACGTGAATTTACAGTTATTTCTCGACTGTTTGGACTGATTTACGATGTTTTGCTTGTTTGTGACCCTGAGATTTGACCTTCAAAAATTTAACATAACAATTAAAAATTCCTTTAAATTTGATTACTTTATGACTAAAATTGTAGCCGTATGACTGATGACCGTAATTTGGTCTTTTTGCTTGACCTTGACCTTAGACTATACCTTGACCTTCGACCTTAAGATAATAATAATAATAATCAACTGGTGAAATGTTAATTGGTAGTCAATGCAATTTTATTGATCCAAAGGACAATGCTAATCTGGCAATCCCCAAACTGTAACTAATTTTTGTAACCGAGTACCGTTATTGATTGCTCCTAACCATACAGATGTCGCGTCAGTCGCCAGTTTGAAAATTGTCTGGATCCCGAGTGGGCTATTGCCGATTTGTAAACTGTTGACGAGTACTCAATTAACCATTTCTGCATGACTGATACCGGTAGGAAAAATAGGATTATAACGGGATTACATTGTATGGAATTGTTTTTCATGAGAATGCAGGCAGTGATAGATTTTACACACCAGCAAGGTAACTTGTAGTAAATCTCTTAAACGAATAGCATCCCTAACACACAAAACACAGCAAAAAGTGATTAACCTAAGA
>NC_090769.1:41157143-41162143 GCF_036898095.1 Palaemon carinicauda | reverse complement strand
TGCTTCTTACGCGCACGTACACTAATGTTTTTTTATTTTTATTTCAATCTTATCCTTCGTTTTTCCCTGCACTGTTAATAGACCATCCTGTGTTATCATGCTAGCACAAGCTTTATCAAGTTTTCATTTTTGTGACGTTTTTTCTCGGTAGTCTCTGAATATAAACTCGATGATTGTTTAATAAAGTTTAGTTGAATTCACCTCACCTCGCAGTTATCACCTAACTACTCGCTCCATACATTGATGACCACCGGAGTGATCACCTCCCAGCTGACTTCCCCTCACTGTTGTGACTTACTGTTTGATGATGCCGCATTCCAACACTGACTCTCCTATCAACGCCACATCCATGAAACAACCGCCCTTCACCAGTACAGAGGCATTCGCATGGTTTCAGTGCGCCGAGGTCCCGTTGCACATCAAGGGTGTGACTCAGTCAAGCAACAAAGCAGACTTTTTTCACGCCGGCAATCCCCGAGGACACTTTTCCGAAAATTTCCGATTGGCTGTCCGAGCAAGTGGCCAAAGCAAGAATGTACGACGCCCTAAATCATACGTCATGGAGCAGTACTCGCCATCCTCAGCTGCCTGCATAGCGAAACTTTTTCAGGTCTGTTAACAACCGTTAAGGAACCAGAAGAGAAATGACCAGTATGACTTGCTTGCAACCTGCTGCAGATGGTTCTCCTTTTAAAGTTAATCTACTTTGTGCCCTTTGGGTACAGCGCCTACTCGAACCTGTACATGCTCCTATCCCCGATGTCGATATTTTGCTCATGTAGGCTCTGATTACGAAAGTCGACCAAAGCTGATGTGAATTCCTTAGTACATGGGCGACCACCCCATGATGTGTCAGAGCGGCAAAAAAACCACCCACCACTTGACACTCGCTCATGCCCTAACCAACAACCTCTGCAAGCATTTACTGACGGCTGGGTGATTTTAGGTAGAGAGGGGTACTTGCCGTTCTCTTCTGCCAAGGCCACACGCCAGGACATGACATAGTTTGTATAAGTCTGTCGACATCCGCCTAGTAGCAGCCAACGGATCTGGGATCCTCATCCATGGTTACAAGACCCTCAAATTATTGTTTGGAAGCATAAACTATCATTGGAAGTGTCTCAATGTTGATGGCACATTGCCAATCCTCGGTGCGGATTTCCTCTCCCATTATCAGCTAGTCAATGCTGAATCTTACTCATCAACACCTCTCCAACCAGTCCCCCCCCCTTTGACCTCGATTTCCATATCAGCTCACACACAGATGGCCTTCACCCATCCCCTCACGTTGTACCCGGAAGTTTTCCGTCCAGAACTTTCTCAAATGTCCACGGTTCCTGCCAAACATGGTATTAATCACAATATCAAGACGACGGGGTCCCAGTATTCACCAGATTCAAGCACCTGGCACTGGATCATTTGGCAACTGCTAAACAAACGTTCGCCTAAGTGAAAGAAATAGGCTTTTGTCACAAGGCCTCAAGCCCATTGGTCGTCATCGTTACTCATTATTCTGAAAAAAAGATGGCCCTCTATGTCCGTGTTGGGATTACAGGAGCCTGAATATGCAGACAACCAAATCACTATTCCCTCCAAAACATCACTGACATGACCTCATACTTGCACAAAGTGAAGGTTTTCTCCATGCTCGACCTCCTATAGGGATATTATCAGGTGCCCATGAACCTAGATGACATCCCCAAGACTGCCATCACCACCCCCTTTGATACATTCACCTTCATTACTCCTGGTTTGGCCTTTGTAATGCTGGTGCCACTTTTCAACGTCTCATGAACAGCATCTTAGAGAACCTCCCCTTCTGTGTATGTTACTGGGATGATATACTTGTGTTCTCTTCCTCCAAGGAGGAACTCTTCCATCACCTATGCATTATGCTCGACCGCCTACAACAGAACGGCCTAGTAGTCCGGTACAACACATGTACGTTTGGCACCAACGATGTATTGTTTTTAGGGGACCGCATCACTCCTGAAGGAGTCCACCCCCTCTCTGAGAAGATAGCAGCAGTTCAGAACTCCTCCACGCCCTCGACCGTCAAAACACTGCAAAAATTCTTTGCATGATCAACTATTATCACTGTTTCATGCCAGCCATCGCCACCACTCTTGCCCCATCTATGCCTCCCTTAAGGGCAAGGCAAAAGACCTTAACTGGGTTCCCCTTCAGGAAGCATCCTTCTGTAATGCAAAGAATGCCCTATCAACCACTCCTGCTTTCACTTTTTCCATCCCACATGCACCTCTCCTTCTTTCCACCGATGCCAGTGACATCGCTACTGGGGCAGTACTCGCCCTGCCCATTGGCGTTGTTCAGTAGAAAACTGTCCAAGGCAGAATCCTGCTACTCTACCTTCGATTGTGAATTGTTGGTGGTGCATTTGGCTGTCTGTCACTCTCGCACATCTTGGAAGGTACATCCTTTGTCATTTGCACGGACCACATGCCTCTGGTGCATGCCTTCACTCGACAGTCTGATGCCTAGTCCGCATGTCAATGCGGACATCTCTCCGTTGTGGCTGAATTCAATTGTACCCTTCAACACATTCTTTGGGGAATGAATCCCGTTGCCACCTGAATTGGATTACAGCACCTTGGCAGAAGCCCAAGAAAAAGCTCAAGAGAACCAAGCATGTAGGATGTCCTGCACATCCCTCCATTGGGAAGACATCTTTCTCAGCGACTCCAACACCACCCTCCTCTTTTGATGTCAGTACTGGTAGATCAAGACCGTGGATACCTGCTGCCATGTGCTGACAGGTGTTTGATTTCATGTTCAGTCTTTCACATCCCTTGCGCTGTTCTACTGTACAGCTACTAAGGATTGGGACTGCACCTGTACTTCATGCTTAAAAGTACATTTAATGACACTCTGATTCAGGAGTGGGCACCTTTCCTAAACCTCGGCGTCGCTTTTCACACATTCACAGGGATGTTGCAGGTCCCCTACCCAAATCACAAGGACATCGTTACCTGTTTACTGTTATTGACCGCTCCACTCATTGGCATGAAGCCATTCCCATGGAAACTGCAACGTCCGCCTCATGTAAATCTGCCTTACTCTCAGGAAGGATAACGAGATTTGTTATTTCTGAGCACATTACTTCTGATAAGGGTACCACTTTGACCTCTCAATTGTGGACATCATCGGTGAATCCCCTGAGAATCACCTATACCAGACGACCGCTTACAACGCTGCTGCCAACGAAATGGTTGAACTTTTTCATTCTACCCTTAAAGCAGCTTTGATGTCCCCACTGCAAGGACTCTAACTGATTTACCCAGCTTTCCAGGGTCCTTCTGGGACTAAAGACCACTCCCGAAGACGCCCTGGATGTCTCGGCAGCTGAAATGCTGTATGACAACCCATTTGTTGACCCTGTCGGTTTTTTTTTCGTCTGGCAGACTTACAAGCCCCATCTGAGCAACACAAACCGGCACATCTGCACTCGGCAACATACGATTTCCTGGGCAATAACACTAGCAAGCCACCTTTAACATCTCCTTACACTAGCCCTTTCTTTTTAATCCATCGATCAACGAAGGCTTCATACTGAACATTCGTGGCAAAGAAAACAGGGTCTCCATTGATCTCCTTAAGCCTTCATATCTCCTGCAAGATGACCCGCCTACAGTACGCCTTTCGTGTATCTTATTATTTTCGGGGGTAGCCATGTACTGCACGTGTTTCATTCACACTCGTACACTGTAGCGGTTTTGATTTTTTATCTTATCACTCGCTCTTCCCTGCATTGTTAAAGGACCATCTTGCGTTATCATGCTAGCACAAGCTTTGCCATATTTGAATTTTTGAGACGTTTTTCCTCGGAAGACCATGTATATAAACTCGATGAATTTTTAATAAAGTTTAGTTGCATTCACCTCGCCTCTCAGTTATCACCTAACTTCTCGCTCTGCACACCACGGACACAGATGGACAGAAAATAAAGAATGATGTAAGCTTGATTTATTTGCAGGATTGTTGCTATTGTGTTGGAATTCACGCAAGAATTTTATTTTCCTGTTTACAAATACAGCTTATCTTTCATTTTATTCATTCTGGGCTTATGCTGAGCAGTGTCTTACGGATATTTCAAACGTTTCCTCAGAAAAAAAAAATAGAACCATAGAGGAGTCTATATACGATTAAAGCAGCAGTATTTCCAATCCCATTTTACACATTTTTAGAAGCAAATCAACTTATGAAATTTGTTACAATGTTTAGTAAACAGTTTGGTTTATATCTGGTCAAAAAAGTCACTCGTTTAAATTTCTTTAATGACATCTATCTAACATGCAAATAACTTTGCTCATTTACATTTGTTTGGGATTAGTCTGAAGGAATTCTTATTTACCAACAACACTAGTATAGAACCAAAATTATCTATTTTCTCTTTAGAAATAATCTCTCATTTATCTGTGTATATTTTTCTTTTTTTGTAGACGAGGATGTTGAAATATTTATCCGCAAGGATTTGTTTAAGAAGAGCATTAAAAAAAAGAAAAATTAACAATCTATTGGACAGTGTATGTTTATAAGTGAAGATATCACAGTGTAGATTTTATCAACTTTATTCTAGAATTTATGAAAAGAGTATTCTAGGAATTTTTTTTCATATGTAGATTATTAATAAAGTTATGAACTATACCACAAACTTGTTCAAAACGCTTATAGTATCTGATAGAAAATAAAGAAGGAAAACTACCTACAACTGCAAATAGTATAGTGTAATATTTTTTCATATAATTCATTATTCCTTCTGATAAACCAAAGGGGATACACGCGTCAATGGGTGCCGTATGCATATTGTGTCAACATGTAAATATTGAGTACAAATAAACACACACATACATACACACACACACTATATATATATATATATATATATATATATATATATATATATATATATATACATATATATATATATATATATATATATATATATATACAGTATACATATGTGTTTATATATATTATTA
>NC_090769.1:41134643-41152143 GCF_036898095.1 Palaemon carinicauda | reverse complement strand
ATATATATATATATATATATATATATAACATATGTATATATATATATATGTATATATATATATATATATATATATATATATATATATATATATATATACTGTATATATATATATATATATATATATATATATATATATATATATATATATATATAGTGGAAAGCGTTGAATCTCTGTGTGCGTTTGCGTATATCTATCTAAATATTAGCAGTCTTGTCATTGATTATTTTTCATATCTTTCTTTCCATCGGCTATTGAATTATGTTTTAAATACTACCCCTGGTTTAATTGTTTTCCTATTTCTGCAATGGTATAGTCGAAATAGATTTTCTTTGTTGTTTTCTTGTTCTTAGAAGTGACTAAAGTTACGATTTGTTTCTGATATTATTATTAATAAATGATAGTCCTCTCTCTTCACCGTTAATCATACATTCCTTGTCAACGACCATTGATGCTATAATGCCAAGATAATATCAATAATCCACTCATACTCATTCATGCCTTATACTGGTTTTTAGTCGTAGTTTCGAACTTGATGCACTGACCACTTAACTAGATTTCCGACAATGTTTTTGTATACATAGATGACCTCTGCCCTTATGATTTTTTATGGCAATTACATTATAGAAATTAATTTTTTCGTAGAACCAAGTTCTATATTTTGATACCTAGAGGTTAAGTCACAAGAAGCCATAACACACATGCACCGATAATTTTATAGCAAAGAATAAGGATGATATTAATGAACAGAAATTGCAGAAACAATTTGTGCCTAATGATATTTCTTTTTCTTTTGCAGATGCGTGATTGAATGAAAACAGCACTGATCGTCACCGACTTCCGCAGTGGCTAGAACAACCACCATCCCTCAATTTTCCTCCTATATCTTTCTACATCAAAAGAAGATTGCAGCCCACAGCCTTTCCCCTCGTTATGTGTGTGTGGTCCATCAAAAGTGGACCAACTTGGGTCGGATGGTTCTGCTGGAGTTATGAGGGAGCGTGATGGTGACACCTTTACTCTGCCCCGCCTCCCGGGCTGCCAGTACTGAAAGCCTCCTGACACCGTCATTTGAAGACGACGACTCCTTTAGGGACTTCTTCCCCTCGACAGTTACTTCTTACGCCATGCCACGTCCACTTATAACCATGGGTGAGAGCGCCGACAGCAGCGACAGCGCTGTCATGGGCTCGCCTTATCCTTCTACTGCGCTGGTGTCCCTCAATCAAAGATGTTCTGCAGGTGGAGCCCAGGATACTAACGGCGCCACTCGATCCGTCCCCGACATAGAACTCCATGCCAGGGAGAACAACGGTCGGCCCGAATACAGGGGTTACCGGCTACTGGCTCCTCAGGTAAGGTGTTCGTGCTCGCACCTTCCCCGTGCCCCTTCGCACGAGAGTGTCCGGTCGGTGCAAGGTGGCATTAATGAAGTGGTAGTGGTGGCACCTACCTCCTACAGGGACCGCATCATCCGGCAGCACTCTCAGCCAGAGACATGCCTTCATTGTCACCACCCAAAGCCTTCTGCATCCCTCCGACACCTGCCGCGCCTCGACTCCTGCTCAACTTCTCACGCTGCCGGTGAGGGCATCGCTACGATCGCCGCAGACACACTTCGCATCAACGGGGCCCTCAGCTCTTTTAAACAGGTCAGTCTCTTCCTCTATCACTCTTTGCGATGATGTGAAATTACTGTTTTCTTTTTACTTATGTATAAAAAAATGTCATTTATACACAAGATTTGTATATTGGTGTAAATTTTCTGTTGTTCTAGATCATTTATTTGTTGAATATATATATATATATATATATATATATATATATATATATTATATAGATATATATATATATATATATATATATATATATATATATATATATATATATATATATATATATATATATATACTTTTAAGGAATAAGGTATCAACTTATATATGTATGCATGTGCAGAACGATACAAATTATTAGAAATGGTGGTGTATGGTTATCATTCATAGAGTTGTAATAAGTCATAAGAAAACGGTATTTGCGATTATAATTTTCTTAGTGTTGACATAATCATTGGTTTTATCGGATTTGAGCACCATCACAAACTGACTCAACAAGCTGATATTTATCAGCAAAGGTCTTGAAGTGGTTACAGGTGCCCCGTCGAGATCCTTGTGTATAGATTTTACCAATCATGTATGACGATACATGAGATCTTTTTAAAGAACAGACAGAAAACACTGCTTCTTGTTATATCTGAAACTCATCATAAGTTGGTACCACCACACAGTGCAGTAAAGTATCAGAAATAATTTGTAATAGGGCAATTGATTGTAGTAATAAAGGATAACATCCCCTTTAGGCGAGATGAATGCAAGAAAACGAGTCGCTTGCCAATGCTAGCAAAGAAATCTAATGACGATGAAGCTCCTCCTTTCAGCTGATAACTGAACGCCTTCATGAAAGAAAATTATACCGAAAAGTACGTTATCATGAATGAAAACGTGGAAGTTCTGAGTCATTAAGTAGAGGACATGGCTCTAATATCAGAGGAAGCAGTCTTTTGAGATATATTGAAACTGAAGAGAAATGATAATACTCGTAAATTCAACGGACCCTACAGTAAAAGTTACTGAAAAATAAGAACAGTCTTGACAGTCTTATGCATACTCAAGTAACCTTCAGACGAAGAATAAGCTAAATAGTTGATGAAACTCAGAAATAAACATGTCACAGATAAAAAATTTAATTTAAAAACAAATCTTAAGTGAGATTTTCCCAGGGGAAGAAATAGAAAAGTACCATGAGATGTGTGAAAGTCTAGAACCCGTGGCTTAAGTATCTAGTGAAAAATACTTTTCAATGCTTAAAACGCTTAGATATAAACCCAGAAGGATAAAAATAATACATCATTGAAATATTTACACGGATAAGGAATAATATTAGAATACTTTATGTTGAATTATATGTATCCAATAAAGGCTACGATATTCAAAATGTCATACGTTTAGAAATAAGAAGCGGGAATAATTTACAAGGTATTTTGTAAGGCCAATGTGTCGTAATGACCGTAGCATAAAAAATTGAAATTGAAAATGAGAAATAAGTATACTTGGTTAGGTCAGACACAGTGCAGAACACACACATCATGGAGGAAGTATATAGAAGATCGAATGAAAAGGCAACTGACCACGTAGAGCAACTATGAATGAAAATGCTACCTCTTAAAAATCTAGAGAAAGCAATTCAAAATTATTGAAAACCAAAACATACCAAATACATTAAAGAGATAGGGGAAGTCGAGGAAATGTTACCGACCGCAAATGGTTTTAACATTTAGCCTACCAGAGGTAGAAAAAACGGTTGGATAGTTATTCTCCCGCCGTATCAAGAAATTTGATGTTGAATGAACTAGAGTAAATATGAAACATTTGAATAAATACAAAGGCATTCGAAAATAAATGGTGTCATACGACTAACATCTTGTGAGACGACTTTAATTTGTGTTTTGTTTAAAGTGTAAATATAAGATTAAAATTCTTTATAAGCATCTTGAATTAGCCATCATTTGATAACCAACGTCAAAATATGGTATATTCGGTAAAATTAACTGGTGAAACATCTAGTAGATAATTATTGTAATCATTCACATAGCCATGAATTGATTATTGTGACAAAAGCCCAGTGTGTATACATGAAAATAATATCTTTCGAGAAAGGATAATCGGATCCTTTTGATTTTATAGAAGAACGAATAGATAATATTGAAATTGACGAATGTTGTTATTTTTGTAAAAACATTTAGCTCAAAAGATAATCAATGCTATCAGATCATATTGAGAGAAAATTTAATCAAGTAAAACACAATGGGTAAAAATAAAGATGTACAACAAGCCAGGAGAAAAAGACAGCTAACCGGTAATGTATAAATAGGATAATAAGCGGAAAAAAGGACGGCATCATAAGAGAAAAATAGAAGCAGAAAATGGCATGAAAAAGCTTTCAGGATATAAATGAACCTCCTAAAAAGTTAAAGTAAATGCATATTAAGGAAATTAAAAAAAGAAAAATTAATCGTTTTTTAATATAAAATCTGAGGTAAGAAAGAAAAGTTTCCAAAAATCGTCAAGAGAAATAGCCAAAACCCATAAAACAGTTTTATGTTGACTCAGTCGCCTTGCGGATATGTCGTCATGTGTTACTATAGAATAGAAGCAATAATTTAGAACTAAGTTTTGCATAGATAATGAGAAAGTAGCATTTTGTAGTAGTTTGTTGAATATCTTGACAGTAGCAATATATCTTCATGAAAATAGTTAGCCTTTATGAAAGAAATCATACCTCCGTAATGATATTAAGTATTCTCATAATGACTAACCGAAGTATATAGAGAAGTATGCAATACTGTTTCTATCCAATTGAAGGGGAGCACTTGCTACCTCTAAGTCCTTAAGTAAATGGGCCGTAATGGTGAAATACTGGCATGATTTAAGAGTTTCTTCTCAGGAAACTTTTTAGATTCAAGATCCCCAGGAACTAAACAATTAAGAAAAAGCAAATACATTCAAGTAGAATCTAAACAATTTTATTAGAATAAAGCAATAAAGGTTTGCACTAGAAAAACAAAATACTTGAGTAGCTTCAAGGAACAGGATAATCGAGAAACACACACTGTAATTGATGAACAAATGAGGTCAAGTTTATTAATCGAATGAGTGGTGAAAAGAGAACCTGCAGTAATAAACAATAATGCCGATGAAGATTCGTGCGAGTGTTTATATATTGTCATTCCTCAAGTTTGTATGGTGTATCTGATCTGATTTAAATGTGACAAAAGAAAAATTCTGGAATTATTAAGTATTAACGAAGTAGATGGTTACATTTTTAATTATATCGGAAAGAAATAAAGACAAACATGTACTAATAGTTACCATAAAAAGTAAAAGATTTTTTTATTATTGTTACTGAAGTTTTCGTAATCACATTATTTGATATATTATGGATTGACAATTACCAGCAGGTTAGTAAGGTGGGTAAAATCATATAATATAAAACATTTCAGATCTGCCTACACTGAATTGTGAAAAGTAGAAAATATTGGGTGATATACTGTTACGTGTTGATAACATTATATATTTGATACTAGATAATTTATAAGGTAAAATAAATGTAATGATATTTGACAAACGTGATTTTATATTCTCTTGAGTTCAAGTTCTCGACTAAAGAAAGCTAATATGGAATTTCGAATCAAGAAGGTTTTTATGGATTCCTACTTATCTTTTCTTTCGTTTAAAATTAACTTTCATTGGAGCTTAATCTTAAAGTGCACCGTTCTGAAAATGTTAATGAGTGTAAATGAATCAGCCTCCTCATGTGACAATGTATTTCCATATTTAGATTTGGAAAATTTCTTGAAGCGAATGGAGTTTTACATCATGTTTCGGCTAGCAATCTTGAGTTTGGCATTCTTTTTTTTTATTTTGTTCGTATATCTTTTATCTGTTAGATTGATTACAAGACATGTACGCGTATATGTATATATATATATATATATATATATATATATATATATATATATATATATTTTAATAAAATCTGTATCAAGCATCTTTGGATTGACTTTCTCTCAGTGATTAACAATTGTTCAAGCATGGAAGGTCAAAGTTTTCTTATTCGGGTGTTCCTTAATTAACATAAGGTCAAAGAATTAGATCACAAATAAATCACAAATTTGGAGTTATGGATAAATAATAGCCTGTTATGTATTGCGATGTCGTTTCCATATTTATATACAAACATTGATTTCCACGTAAGTAAGTCCTCCAAAATGTAGATTAAACAGACTTAACAGACTTCAGGCAGTTTAAATGTTCCAAAGCAGGTGGCCTATTCCTGCTATCCTTTGAATATATACAATTTTGAACGATGACTCCCTTGTAATCCTTTTCATCAATTTTGACCTTTCGTTCATTAGACTACCCGGCATTTTTGGCTCGATGGGAGCTAATTCGGTAAAACCACAGCCCCCAAAAGTTTGACCCTTAAAGCTGCAGGGTCGTTCCAGAGTTTTGTAGATCTAAATACGCTGTTCCCCAGATGCGGGCGTATATTTCAGAATTTTACTGGTTTAAATTGAATGGTCAAATATAGAGGGTAATTTTTTCCTTTGCTGAATTCGTGAATTATTACTTATTCTCTTAAATCATAAGTTTAACAGCTTCGATCGGGAAAATATTAGTCACAACAGTTGGTTTATTGGCAACAGAAAATTACAGATTTGAGTAGTCTTTATAATAAGTTCAGTTATTGTTTACATAAAATTATCTTACAGTTGTTTAGTAGTAAAGTGCAACACTGCTCATAAGAAATGGCAATGCCATCCCTTCAAGAACGGAAGATTTCAAAAATCTGTTACTCTTATTAGCTTTTTAGGTTGTCTGTGTCATAGAATCCTCCAGTGATTTTATTTTCATTTGATTGTGTCTAAGGTTAGGAGATAAGCAGTGAATTAGTTTGTTTACCAAATTTATTGCTAAATGAAAACTCATGATTCTATTTTATAGTTTATGCATAAGTTAATGTTATTTAAGATTATAATTCTATTTCTTAAATAAAAGTCTTCTTTTGAATTGATAAAAAGAAAAAAATTAGGTATAACCCAAGTTTCACTGGTTTTGTTCATTCACTGCATCATACAATAGTCATTTGAAGCTCTTGTCAATTAGCGTACTTGGGGTAGAATATTGAGTCAATGTGATTTCACAGCAGTCTTTTATTTACAAATTGTCACGCCTAGTTGGTTACTAGTAGTATGTATTATGAAATTCCCGTTAGGTTATGAGTTTTCGCAAATTATCGTGAAAATATCAATGCAAATTTGAATTTCTAAGTGATGTAAACTCTCTGTTTTATTTTTCAAAAGTTCGTTATTTAGTACTGAATAAACTATTGTGTTTACAGTAAACGTGTTTTATATTACTTATTTGATAACTGAGGCAATTAATTTCACAATCATATAAATAATGCCATTACGTTACTATTTGTTACAGGTAAATGCAACTTTAATTTATGTACTAGGTCGAGATGGTTAAATCTCAACATATCCTAAGGTGAGCGAGTTTAAATCTAGACTTACGGTTTAAATCTTGACTTAAGGTTTTTAAATCTATTTGTACATGAGTTCAGGCATTTTTAGGTTGAAGTGTATCTAATTCATTCGGGAAAATTGGGATTGTGTAATGATAATTATGGTTAAATTTTTAATATATGTATATATATATATATATATATATATATATACATATATATATATATATATATATATATATATATATGTACAAATATATATATATATATATATATATATATATATATATATATATATATATATATATATATATATAATGTACAAATATATATATATATATATATATATATATATATATATATATATATATATATATATATATATATATTTATCAATTTCTAAGAGGGGATACCTTAACGTGGGGAAAATGTTTGTGTATCCCCATGATCATTAAAGCTGTACTAGTCAGGGCAACACAAACTAGGTTGGTATGCTGTGAACGACCATACTAAAGTCTCGCACCATCACCAATCCGCTGTGGCTAGCTTGGTGATAAAAAATGGCCAAACCTCAGGCATGACTAAGTGTTCATGCAATAGACGGAGCATAGGTGATTAAATGAGAATAACAGATGAGCCTTCAATTCTGCATTTATTAATGTAGACATGTTAGGGATCACTGTGCCCATCCTTGAATTGATGATGTTACAGACATCTACAATAGTCCAGTCAAAATGGGGCTGAACCTCAAACAAATTGCTAACAAAGGTTTTTAACTTGCATAATGGGCATGAATAGCCTCTCTTTCAGTAAAAAAAAAAAAAAAAAAAAAAAAAAAAAAAAAAAAAAAAAAAAAAAAAAAAAAAAAAAAAGTTTACCAAAAATTAACTTTGCGGAAAGGGGTCAACGGCTGCCATCTTTAAAATCCGACATAACAATATTAAAATTTCAAGACATAAAATCCCTGACATTACCTGACAAGTATTTCCATTATTCCTGGCAATTACTGACAAAAATAAACGTTTTTCCTGACAAAAAAAAACTTTATTAAATTAGAATTTATTTATTTATTTATTTATTTTTTTTTTTTTTGGCATGAAAACCCACAAAGGGCCCACCCCAAGCCAGCTTGACATTTTCTTGGTGTTTTAAATTGTAATGAAAGGTAGCTATATACTTAATAATAAACTAACACTTGAAAATGACTAGCCCCTACCATTGTTTTCATGCATTTTTTCTTATACAAATATAAATATAAAAGGTACAAAAACAGACTAAGTAGCCTTTTTCAAGGCAATTTTCACATTGATTCCTGACATTTCAGAAAAAAATAGGTACAAAATAAGTACAATTTACAATAAAGGAATGGTCAGTTGGTCGAATGCTGGGGCATAGCTCATACATAATCATCACAGAACAAGTTCATAAACGGACCAAAGAACATTTCTTGTCAAGAACTAGTCAAAGGCCTTTGCAATTACCACACAAGTTTGAACAGTGAATGCCATGTTTCCTACAACTGCATCTTGCTGTAGTACACCCTGAAGTACAGTTACACTTAATTATAGCCAACAAATTTACAGGACCAGCTGGCAAGTCAGTCTTGATTGGTTATAATTTACCATCTGAAAGTTTCCATCCCCATTCGTCATGTTTTAGCTGGTTTCTACCTTTCCATTCCTAAATTTGTAAGTAAACTCGAAGGCTCTGGAACTTCGTAGCTGCTCTTGGTGGCAATGATTTGGCCTCAACATACTTTGAGCTTTTTGCAACCTTTTCCTTAAAGCGCCTCAGTCAGAGATGATTGATGTTTTTCCTATCATTACCATTGTACAGGCACACTAAAGCCTTCTCCCCAGCTTCAATAACCTCTTCTGCACTGCTATCCTTGCCAAACACTTCTGCCAGTTTGAGGAAGCATCTATTGTTCATCACCTTTCGAAGGGACGCTGCCTTCCCAATTCCATGAACACTGGATGTAGAATCACAACCCAGTAGTGCATGGATGAAAATAATGTTGGAACAGACCACATCTCCCAAAGATTTCCTCATCTCTTTGATGTTCCAGACTTTCACACTTTTTGCACTAGCTTTTGGCTGTGGCGTGAAGTAGATGTTGTAACCATCATCTCTATTGGTCAGTGTCATCTGCTATCAAAATGGTTTCTCCTGTCTGTGCCAGTTCTAGAGCAGTCTTCACAATCAATACGTCAGGGTCTCCAGATGCATGGACTGCTTTACAACCTACTTCCTCCAAACTCTTCGATGAACAATTGTTAGTTTTCTTGATTAGCTAGGAAAACATCCTTTTTTAATTTTAACACCATTAAAGGGGTCAGTGACATATCAACAGCAACAGAACACCCTGCTTGGGGTCGGTGAGCCGTGTCTTTAAGGGATGGACCACTTTCATACCCATCAAAGACAACGCATGCTTTTCCATATATAGTTGTGACATCTGCGATATTGGGCACAGACCTTTTTGCCATGGGAGGCGTTGAAGTAGTGCTCCACCATCTAAGAGATACTGTGGATCTGAAGACTGTGGACCTGATTGTACAGGGGAAGTCAGTCCCCATATTGCGTCTGCTAAAGCCCGTTTTTTTGCCTCTCGCAGTACTCCGAAAGAATAAAAAAGTGCAGGGGGTTAACCACAACGCTCATACTGGAAATGTTCTGGCTGATGCTGAGTTGAGGGTTCATTCTTCATCACTGGACAGTTCATTGTTGCAAATAGCACACTTGTCAGCATCCATAGTTATCGGTACTTCACTTTGGCCAACCTGAAATTAGAATATCACAGAATATTAAGCTCCTGCAGTAATACATCAGAAAAGACAAAAATGCCTAAGAAGTTATAATTATATTTATCTTTATGAAAACTGTAGGTTTTATCCAATTTCACATTGCTACATTTTGTATTTTTGAGGTATTTGGTATTATATATACATATATATATATATATATATATATATATATATATAGATATATATATATATATATATATATATATATATATATATGTATATATATATATATATATATATATATATATATATATGTACATATGTATATATGTACATATATATATATATATATATATATATATATATATATATATATATATGTACATATATATCTAATATCTAATATCTGTTAGATTGATTACGAGACATGTATATGTATATTTTTTTTCTTTAATAAAATCTGTGTCAAGCATCTTTGGATTGACTTTCTCTCAGTGATTAACAATTGTTCAAGCGTGGAAGGTCAAAGTTTTCTTATTCGGGTGTTCCTTAATTAACATAAGGTCAAAAAATTAGATCACAAATAAATCACAAATTTGGAGTTATGAATAAATAATGGCCTGTTATGTATTGCGATGTCGTTTCCATATTTATATACAAACATTGATTTCCACGTAAGTAAGTCCTCATAGATGTAGATTAAACAGACTTGACAGACTTCAGGCAGTTTAAATGTTCCAAAGCAGGTGGCCTATTCCTGCTATCCTTTGAATATATACAATTTTGAACGATGACTCCCTTGTAATCCTTTTCATCAATTTTGACCTCTCGTTCATTAGACTACCCGGCATTTTTGGCTCGACAGGAGCTTATTCGGTAAAACCACAGCCCCCAAAAGTTTGACCCTTAAAGCTGCAGGGGCGTTCCAGAGTTTTGTAGATCTAAATACGCTGTTCCCCAGATGCGGGCGTATATTTCAGAATTTTACTGGTTTAAATTGAATGGTCAAATATAGAGGGTAAATTTTTCCTTTACTTAGTTCGTGAATTATTACTTATTCTCTTAAATCATAAGTTTAACAACTTCGATCGGCAAAAAATTAGTCACAACAGTTGGTTTATTGACAACAGAAAATTACAGATATGAGTAGTCTTTATGATAAGTTCAGTTATTGTTTACATAAAATTATCTTACAGTTGTTTAGTAGTAGAGTGCAACACTGCTCATAAGAAATGGCAATACCATCCTTTCAAGAACGGAACATTTCAAAAATCTGTTACTCTTATTAGCTTTTTAGGTTGTCTGTGCCATAGAATCTTCCAGTGATTTTGTTTTCATTTGATTGTGTCTTAGGTTAGGAGATATTGGCAATTTCATGTAAAGAATCATAAGCAGTGAATTAGTTTGTTTACCAAATTTATTGCTAAATGAAAACTCATGATTCTATTTTAATAGTTTATGCATAAGTTAATGTTATTTAAGATTATAATTCTATTTCTTAAATAAAAGTCTTCTTTTGAATTGATAAAAAAAAAAAAATTACGTATAACCCAAGTTTCACTGGTTTTGTTCATTCACTGCATCATACAATAGTCATTTGAAGCTCTTGTCAATTAGCGTACTTGGGGTTGAATATTGAGTCATTGTGATTTCACAGCAGAGTCTTTAGTTTACAAATTGTCACGCCTAGTGGGTTACTAGCATTATGTATTATGAAATTCCCGTTAGGTTATGAGTTTTCGCAAATTATCGTGAAAATATCAATGCAAATTTGAATTTCTAAGTGATGTAAACTCTCTGTTTTATTTTTCAAAAGTTCGTTATTTAGTACTGAATAAACTATTGTGTTTACAGTAAACGTATTTTATATTACTTATTTGATAACTGAGGCAATTAATTTCACAATCATATAAATAATGCCATTACGTTACTATTTGTTACAGGTAAATGCAACTTTAATTTATGTACTAGGTCGAGATGGTTAAATCTCAACATATCCTAAGGTGAGCGAGTTTAAATCTAGACTTACGGTTTAAATCTTGACTTAAGGTTTTTAAATCTATTTGTACACGAGTTCAGGCATTTTTAGGTTGAAGTGTATCTAATTCATTCGGGAAAATTGGGATTGTGTAATGATAATTATGGTTAAATTTTTAATATATATATATATATATATATATATATATATATATATATATATATATATATGTACAAATATATATATATATATATATATATATATATATATATATATATATATATATATATATATATATATATATTTATCAATTTCTAAGAGGGGATACCTTAACGTGGGGAAAATGTTTGTGTATCCCCATGATCATTAAAGCTGTATTAGTAAGGGCAACACAAACTAGGTTGGTATGCTGTGAACGACCATACTAAAGTCTCGCACCATCGCCAATCCGCTGTGGCTAGCTTGGTGATAAAAAATGGCCAAACCTCAGGCATGACTAAGTGTTCATGCAATAGACGGAGCATAGGTGATTAAATGAGAATAACAGATGAGCCTTCAATTCTGCATTTATTAATGTAGACATGTTAGGGATCACTGTGCCCATTCTTGAATTGATGATGTTACAGACATCTACAATAGTCCAGTCAAAATGGGGCTGAACCTCAAACAAATTGCTAACAAAGGTTTTTAACTTGCATAGTGGGCATGAATAGCCTCTCTTTCAGTAAAAAAAAAAAAAAAAAAGTTTACCAAAAATTAACTTTGCGGAAAGGGGTCAACGGCTGCCATCTTTAAAATCCGACATAACAATATTAAAATTTCAAGACATAAAATCCCTGACATTACCTGACAAGTATTTCCATTATTCATGGCAATTACTGACAAAAATAAACGTTTTTTCCTGACAAAAAAAAACTTTATTAAATTAGAATTTATTTATTTATTTATTTTTTATTTTTTTTTTTTTTTTTTTTTTTTTTTGGCATGAAAACCCACAAAGGGCCCACCCCAAGCCAGCTTGACATTTTCTTGGTGTTTTAAATTGTAATGAAAGGTAGCTATATACTTAATAATAAACTAACACTTGAAAATGACTAGCCCCTACCATTGTTTTCATGCATTTTTTCTTATACAAATATAAATATAAAAGGTACAAAAACAGACTAAGTAGCCTTTTTCAAGGCAATTTTCACATTGATTCCTGACATTTCAGAAAAAAATAGGTACAAAATAAGTACAATTTACAATAAAGGAATGGTCAGTTGGTCGAATGCTGGGGCATAGCTCATACATAATCATCACAGAACAAGTTCATAAACGGACCAAAGAACATTTCTTGTCAAGAACTAGTCAAAGGCCTTTGCAATTACCACACAAGTTTGAACAGTGAATGCCATGTTTCCTACAACTGCATCTTGCTGTAGTACACCCTGAAGTACAGTTACACTTAATTATAGCCAACAAATTTACAGGACCAGCTGGCAAGTCAGTCTTGATTGGTTATAATTTACCATCTGAAAGTTTCCATCCCCATTCGTCATGTTTTAGCTGGTTTCTACCTTTCCATTCCTAAATTTGTAAGTAAACTCGAAGGCTCTGGAACTTCGTAGCTGCTCTTGGTGGCAATGATTTGGCCTCAACATACTTTGAGCTTTTTGCAACCTTTTCCTTAAAGCGCCTCAGTCAGAGATGATTGATGTTTTTCCTATCATTACCATTGTACAGGCACACTAAAGTCTTCTCCCCAGCTTCAATAACCTCTTCTGCACTGCTATCCTTGCCAAACACTTCTGCCAGTTTGAGGAAGCATCTATTGTTCATCACCTTTCGAAGGGACGCTGCCTTCCCAATTCCATGAACACTGGATGTAGAATCACAACCCAGTAGTGCATGGATGAAAATAATGTTGGAACAGACCACATCTCCCAAAGATTTCCTCATCTCTTTGATGTTCCAGACTTTCACACTTTTTGCACTAGCTTTTGGCTGTGGCGTGAAGTAGATGTTGTAACCATCATCTCTATTGGTCAGTGTCATCTGCTATCAAAATGGTTTCTCCTGTCTGTGCCAGTTCTAGAGCAGTCTTCACAATCAATACGTCAGGGTCTCCAGATGCATGGACTGCTTTACAACCTACTTCCTCCAAACTCTTCGATGAACAATTGTTAGTTTTCTTGATTAGCTAGGAAAACATCCTTTTTTAATTTTAACACCATTAAAGGGGTCAGTGACATATTAACAGCAACAGAACACCCTGCTTGGGGTCGGTGAGCCGTGTCTTTAAGGGATGGACCACTTTCATACCCATCAAAGACAACGCATGCTTTTCCATATATAGTTGTGACATCTGCGATATTGGGCACAGACCTTTTTGCCATGGGAGGCGTTGAAGTAGTGCTCCACCATCTAAGAGATACTGTGGATCTGAAGACTGTGGACCTGATTGTACAGGGGAAGTCAGTCCCCATATTGCGTCTGCTAAAGCCCGTTTTTTTGCCTCTCGCAGTACTCCGAAAGAATAAAAAAGTGCAGGGGGTTAACCACAACGCTCATACTGGAAATGTTCTGGCTGATGCTGAGTTGAGGGTTCATTCTTCATCACTGAACAGTTCATTGTTGCAAATAGCACACTTGTCAGCATCCATAGTTATCGGTACTTCACTTTGGCCAACCTGAAATTAGAATATCACAGAATATTAAGCTCCTGCAGTAATACATCAGAAAAGACAAAAATGCCTAAGAAGTTATAATTATATTTATCTTTATGAAAACTGTAGGTTTTATCCAATTTCCCATTGCTACATTTTGTATTTTTGAGGTATTTGGTATTATATATACATATATATATATATATATATATATATAGATATATATATATATATATATATATATACATATATATATATATATATATGTATATATATATATATATATATATATATATATATATATACATATATATATATATATATATATATATATATATATATATGTACATATATATATATATATATGTACATATGTATATATGTACATATATATATATATATATATATATATATATATATATATATGTACATATATATCTAATATCTAATATCTGTTAGATTGATTACGAGACATGTATATGTATATTTTTTTTTCTTTAATAAAATCTGTGTCAAGCATCTTTGGATTGACTTTCTCTCAGTGATTAACAATTGTTCAAGCGTGGAAGGTCAAAGTTTTCTTATTCGGGTGTTCCTTAATTAACATAAGGTCAAAAAATTAGATCACAAATAAATCACAAATTTGGAGTTATGAATAAATAATGGCCTGTTATGTATTGCGATGTCGTTTCCATATTTATATACAAACATTGATTTCCACGTAAGTAAGTCCTCATAGATGTAGATTAAACAGACTTGACAGACTTCAGGCAGTTTAAATGTTCCAAAGCAGGTGGCCTATTCCTGCTATCCTTTGAATATATACAATTTTGAACGATGACTCCCTTGTAATCCTTTTCATCAATTTTGACCTCTCGTTCATTAGACTACCCGGCATTTTTGGCTCGACAGGAGCTTATTCGGTAAAACCACAGCCCCCAAAAGTTTGACCCTTAAAGCTGCAGGGGCGTTCCAGAGTTTTGTAGATCTAAATACGCTGTTCCCCAGATGCGGGCGTATATTTCAGAATTTTACTGGTTTAAATTGAATGGTCAAATATAGAGGGTAAATTTTTCCTTTACTTAGTTCGTGAATTATTACTTATTCTCTTAAATCATAAGTTTAACAACTTCGATCGGCAAAAAATTAGTCACAACAGTTGGTTTATTGACAACAGAAAATTACAGATATGAGTAGTCTTTATGATAAGTTCAGTTATTGTTTACATAAAATTATCTTACAGTTGTTTAGTAGTAGAGTGCAACACTGCTCATAAGAAATGGCAATACCATCCTTTCAAGAACGGAACATTTCAAAAATCTGTTACTCTTATTAGCTTTTTAGGTTGTCTGTGCCATAGAATCTTCCAGTGATTTTGTTTTCATTTGATTGTGTCTTAGGTTAGGAGATATTGGCAATTTCATGTAAAGAATCATAAGCAGTGAATTAGTTTGTTTACCAAATTTATTGCTAAATGAAAACTCATGATTCTATTTTAATAGTTTATGCATAAGGTAATGTTATTTAAGATTATAATTCTATTTCTTAAATAAAAGTCTTCTTTTGAATTGATAAAAAAAAAAATTAGGTATAACCCAAGTTTCACTGGTTTTGTTCATTCACTGCATCATACAATAGTCATTTGAAGCTCTTGTCAATTAGCGTACTTGGGGTAGAATATTGAGTCAATGTGATTTCACAGCAGTCTTTTATTTACAAATTGTCACGCCTAGTTGGTTACTAGTAGTATGTATTATGAAATTCCCGTTAGGTTATGAGTTTTCGCAAATTATCGTGAAAATATCAATGCAAATTTGAATTTCTAAGTGATGTAAACTCTTTATTTTATTTGTCAAAAGTTCGTTATTTAGTACTGAATAAACTATTGTATTTACAGTAAACGTATTTTATATTACTTATTTGATAACTGAGGCAATTAATTTCACAATTATATAAATAATGCCGTTACGTTACTATTTGTTACAGGTAAATGCAACTTTAATTTATGTACTAGGTCGAGATGGTTAAATCTCAACATATCCTAAGGTGAGCGAGTTTAAATCTAGACTTACGGTTTAAATCTTGACTTAAGGTTTTTAAATCTATTTGTACACGAGTTCAGGCATTTTCAGGTTGAAGTGTATCTAACTCATTCGGGAAAATTGGGATTGTGTAATGATAATTATGGTTAAATTCTAAATATATATATATATATATATATATATATATATATATATATATATATATATATAATCAATTTCTAAGTGGGGATACCTTAACGTGGGGAAAATGTTTGTGTATCCCCATGATCATTAAAGCTGTACTGGTCAGGGCAACACAAACTAGGTTGTTATGCTGTGAACAACCATACTAAAGTCTCGCACCATCACCAATCCGCTGTGGCTAGCTTGGTGATGAAAATGGCCAAACCTCAGGCATGACTAAGTGTTTATGCAATAGACGGAGCATAGGTGATTAAATGAGAATAACAGATGAGACTACAAATCTGCATTTATTAATGTAGACATGTTGGGATCCCTGTGCCCCTTCTTGAATTGATGATGTTACAGACATCTACAATAGTCCAGTCAAAATGGGGCTGAACCTCAAACAAATTGCTAACAAAGGTTTTTAACTTGCATAATGGGCATGAAAAAAAAAAAAAAGTTTACCAAAAATTAACTTTGCGGAAAGGGGTCAACGGCGGCCATCTTTAAAATCCAACTTAACAATATTAATATTTCAAGACATAAAATTCATGACATTTCCTGACAAGTATGTCCATTATTCCTGGCAATTACTGACAAAAATAAACGTTTTTTCCTGACAAAAAAAAAAAAAAAAACTATTAAATTAGAATTTTTTTTTTTTTTTTTTTGCATGAAAACCCACAAAGGGCCCACCCCAAGCCAGCTTGACATTTTCTTGGTGTTTTAAATTGTAATGAAAGGTAGCTATATGCTTAGCTATATGACTAGCCCTTACCATTGTTTTCATTCTTTTTTTCTTATACAAATATAAATATAAAAGGTACAAAAACAGAC
>NC_090769.1:41119643-41127143 GCF_036898095.1 Palaemon carinicauda | reverse complement strand
TAAGAGCAGAATGGCAGAATAGGAGAGATAAGGGATGTAAATAGGAGGTGTATGGAGACCATGGGTTTTGCATTAGAAATGAAGATGGAGGGGTTATTTTAGAGATGGGTCAGTGTTTTTGAATTGGCATGTATGAACACGTAGTTTCAAAAGTTGGATAAGCACCTCATAACGTATAAAAGAGAAGCGGAAAGCCAAATAGATTACATCCTGGTTAGAGGAGATGAAAAAAGCTTTGTGATCAACTGTAAAGATATTTTGGGGGAAGTATGCGTTAAACAACATAGATTGATAGTGATGAAATTTAAAATGAGAGGTAGAAGATCCAAGAAGAGAGAGTTCTAGACTTCATGTTTGGGATCTTACAGAAGAAAAGAGTGAGTACTTTAGGAGGATTGTGAGAGACAGACGACTACTAGTAGAAAGGGTGAACTTGGAAATTGGACAGGGCATCAGGGAGGAAAATATATGGGCAGGTATGAAAATTTGTGTTGGGAAAACAGGAGCTAGGGGGTATAACCAGCGGAAATGGTGTGTCAAAAGGAGAAAACTGGTGGTGGAATAGATAAGGTTTGTTCTCCAGTCGGAACATCGGATCATGCCTTAGTTTTGTTAGTAAATGATACTCAGTAGCCCATCCCTGGTGTGTCATACTCAAGTAAGATGTATTTACAATTAGAGTAGTTCATAACAATACAGAGGGGTTAATTTAACTTTCCATGCACTCATTCTTGGGGTTGACACCTTGCCTAATGCAGATATATGTATATCACAGGAACAGCCATATAGGGTTTAGATACAATCTAGCCTAACCTGCTGTATAGGGATTTAGTTAACGTACCTTATGAATTCAATTGTTATCTTCAAATTACATATATATTTAATCATATCTTACGATACTAAATCATATAATTACAGAAATCCCAGACAAGAACAAATATCAGGCTACATTCGAACAAATAACAAGGTAAATTATATGCCACGGTGCCTGAAGACCACATCCTTCTTCAGAACGAGCATGGGAAGATATCCAATATTTACCTAAATTTATGATGCTAACTCTTGTCCTAAAAAATTAACAGATACTAAGTCTACTCCATCATTTAGCCTATACTGGAATTGCAGGTAATGCTACCTCACAAACTAAATCTTCATTGCCACAAAGAAAAACAAAGAAAACGGGTACTTATCTGTCCTTCGTCTGCCATGCTCCCTCCCCGATGGTTTAGGATTTACTACTGACTGTCTTCATTACATTTGACTGGCTTCTTCAGTAATATCTAACTACTACTGTACTTTATTTGAAAATTCTGCAATGACTCCTCTATTGCAAGCCAAATTGCAACTTAGATATATATTTAAAGTAAATGTAAAGAAGGCCATTATAAATTGGAAATAATAATATTGTCATAATCGTTGAGTTGAGGATACTCAAGTCTTGTAAAAAAAAATTTCAGACATGGTAATAATAACAAAAAATATTTGTAAATAAGATGAAATTAGATAAACATGGACATTTTCTCATACTCCTAATATTCTTCTTTCCCACTGTTATCCCTACATTAAGGGCTCGGTTGCCTGATGTACCCTTTCCAATGCCTTCTATCAAAGGTATCCTACCCCACCAAACTTCTTCTCTCCATATCATCCTTCATCTTATCTCGCCATATAATTTTCTACCTCCATCTTGATGTTCCTCCATCTTGATATTCTCCCCTAACAGGTTTCTCCCAAGCCCTCCTTCCCCACCATCCATCCTCAACAAAGGGCCCCAACATCTCTGTCGTGACAAGTTTATCACCTTTGTAACCATTACTACGCCTGCCTTTCTTCTTCGTTCATATTTTTTCCACCTTTCAAGCAGTGATATATCTATAATCCACCTCTGCATTCTCATCTCTGTTCTCTCAAGCTTTGCTTCCTCTTTTCGTCTCAAAGCCCAAGGGTTTCTGAACCATACATTAACACTGGTCTAATTAATGTGGTATAGATCTTGACTTTTAGCTGGAAAAGCATTTTCTTATCACATACCACTCATGCTACCTCCCTCAACTTCTCTCATGCTTCTTTTATCCTGGTCTCAACTTCAGCCCCACATCCTCCCTCCTGACTTATAGATCACAACTATCTAAATTGGTCTACCTATTTTATAAGTGAGTCTCTACTGTACTTTCATTTAAGGATATCCTGTGCTACCTTCCTTACTGCTCTCTATAGCTTCCATCTTATACACATTTACCCTGTAGCCACCCCTTTCCAAAGGCTCTTACCACTCTACAACCCTTCTCTGTAATTTTTCCCTAGTTTCAAGTGCAATCACTCCACTACTCTTCATATCTGATCTCTTCACGTAACACATCCAAGACCAGAAGAAATACAAACGGCCATAATGCTAACCCCTGGTGTAATCCAAACTCCCAATGGCAAGACATAAAACCATGAAACAATATGAACACATAGCTAAATCATTGTGAATGCGTCCACAAAAATATTACAAGAGTACATCCTAAATATAACTAACTAAATGCTCCTGAATATTTACCTGAAGGCTTAATACAAAGAACTGTATTTATACACGAAAAATTAGTTTCTTTTGACTTACACCAGTAGAAATGTCTTTTAAGGCAAAATTCAGACTCAACCATCATAGATTAGGTTACTTACGATGATGATAAAATCTGTACCAACTAAATTTGATATGGTAGACAATTAGGTTACTCCCACTGGAATTATGGACATAAACTCAGTTATACAGTTATGGATAAATAGAAGCTTACTTTGAAAATATATTGAAATTATTCAGAAACGGTGACAATTACCATTTGTATTGGGTGCGTAGCAAAATTCCCCCCCCCCCCTTCTCGTAGGAGCGTATGAGACTTCTTAGGTGTGATTCTTGATATACAAATTTACTTATGAGGAACTGATTCGGTCTGTCTCTTCTTCAATTGCAAAAAAAAAAAAAAAAAAAAAGATTATTGAGAAAGTGTTTTAAGGTTTTTGGTGATTATACTGTAGAAGTGTTTTATTTTTTTAATTCTACCCCGTTTCGAGTATTGTTCTCATGTCTGGCCTCCAGCTGCCGATTCTCATCTTAATTTGTTGGACAGGATTCACAGGAACTTACGGTCTATTAAATTTTTATTCTTGATCAAGATCTTAATCTTTGGCCCCGTCGTTCATTTAGTTTTTTGTGCATGTTGCATAAGATTTTTCATAATTCTGGCCATATTTTGCATTCATATCTTCCCAAAAAGTACCCTCCCGTTCGTAATACTAGACACGCAGTTCATTACATTAATCATGCCTTCCCCATCGTGAGACTTAATAGTACACAGTATTCTAGAATTTTTATCCCAGCTGCTACCAAGATGTGGAATGATCTCCCTATTCGAGTAGTTAAATTATAGAACTTGAAAAGTTATAACTTGCAGCATTTTTTTTTTTTTTTTTTTTTTTTTTTTTGAACAGCCTGACATGTCTCTTTTTATGATTCATTAATGAAAGATCTATTTTAACGTTGTCACTGTTCTTATTCTTTTTTTTTTTAATTGTCCATTACTTCTCTTGCAGTTTATATATTCCCATATTCCCTTTCCTCACTGGGCAATTGTTTCCCTGTTGAAGCTCTGAAGTATCCTCCTTTTCCAACTAGGGTTGTAGCTAAGGTAATAATAATAATAATAATGATAATAATAATAATAATAATAATAATAATAATAATAATAATAATAATAATAATGCCTTCGTCATCAGGCTCCATACTACAGTCACTTCTAGAGGTTTTTATTCCAGCTGTGACCAAGTAGTGGAATGATCTTCCTAATCAAGTAGTTGAATCCATGGGACTTCAAAAGTTCCAAGTTGCAGCGAATGTTTTTATGTTAAACAGGCAAACACGCAGTAGGTCTTTTAATATAGTTTATTTAGGAAAGATAAATTTTGATGTTATTTCTGTTCCAGAGTTATCTTATTCAAGTGTTTATTACTTCTCTTGTAGTTTATTTATTCCCTTTTTTCATTTCCTATATGGGCTATTTTTCCGTGTTAGAGCACCATTGGGCTTATAGCATCCCAATTCTTCATCAAGGGTTGTAGCTTAGCTAATAATAATAATAATAATAATAATAATAATAATAATAATACTGTTTATGTTAGGTCGTATTCCAGTTTTGGTTTCGCTTGTGGAATGTAGTTTTTCATGCGTAACCTATCTTTTTGTGAGGTAGAAGAACCACTTTTTATAAATAAATAAAAGTTAATAGGTAATTATATACATAGTCCAGATTTAGTATTCTACATTAGTTATCCAAATTTTTAGTTTTCGTTTTCGTTTTCTTTGACCATGCAATGAGACCGTTCTTTACAGAAAATGGACGCCAGAAATATTATGTTTGCAGTATGGTGTTCATATTCAATGTTGTTGATCATCGCGACGAATTAAATTTATTCAATGCTTTTAGCTAACATGTTTTTTTTTTTTTTATAGCTTTTGACTGTTATTTTTACACATTTGCATTACAGGGGTGGGAGGTAGGCTATGCCCTTTGACTTCCTCTTTACTGGTAGTTTGATTTTCACCTTTTCCTAAACGAAGAGATCATTTGTATTGAAACGTTTGATGAGGTCATCATTTTCAGCTCAAGTCAATGTGAAAAAAATATATATGAATATATAAATTCTTTATGATTTTGGACCATGAAAAAGGATAGACGCAACATTGCATTATTTTCTGCTATAAGAATTTTAGTTTATTAACCTCATTACTTTTATCAAAACTTTTCACTTTGAATTTTTAATTTCTTCACGAATGTTGTAACAATTTTCACATTTCAAATGATATGGGAGAATAGTTTGCCTATTCATATGACACAGTATTTGCTTCTATTGCAAATTGAAATACAAAGGTAACTAGTAAACACTATACTTTTAGGTAGTAGATTGGCCAGGACACAAGCCACCCGTTGAGATACTACCGCCAGAGAGTTATGGGATCCTTTGACTAGCCAGACAGTACTTCATTGAATCTTTCTCTCTGGTTACGGTTCTTTCCCTTGGCCTACACATACACCGAATAGTCTGGCCTATCCTTTACAGACTCTCCTCTGTCCTCATACACTTGACAACACAGAAATTACCAAACCATTTATCTTCACACAAGGGGTTAACTATGGCACTGTAATGTTCAGTGGCTACTTTCCTCTTGGTAAGGGTAAAAGAGACTCTTTAGCTATGGTAAGCAACTCTTCTAGGAGAAGGACATTCCAAAATCAAACCATTGTTCTCTAGTCTTAGGGTAGTGTAATAGCCTCTGTACCATGGTCTTACACTGTCTTGGGTTAGAGCTCTCTTGCTTGAGGGTACACTCGGGCACACTGTTGTATCTAATTTATCCTCCTTTTTTTTGTTAAAGTATTTATAATTTATTTAGGAAATATTTATTTTAATGTTACTGTTCTTAAAATATTTTATTTTCCCTTGTTTCCTTTCCTCACTGGGCTACTATTTTCCCTGTTGGGGCCCTTGGGCTTATAGCATCCTGCTTTTCTAAGTAGGGTTGTAGCTTAGCAATTAATGATAATAATAATATCGATTTTATAGTTTTTAAGTCCGGTTTCCATAGATATTCTTTGAACATACGCTTGTTAGATACAAATTTAGGATAAAAAAGAATTACTTATTGTTCAGATTATCTCTCTATTTTAGAAACTTCTGTGGGGAAAATGAATGCGTTCTGCGCTGAAACCACTACGCCTCGACGAAGGCTAACATTTCATTTTCCTCACAATTCCTGTAAATGAATTATGGCTGATCTCTTAAAAAAAAAAAAAAAATGCGTAGGGGACATTCAGCATACCTCAATCGTTTACTTTCTTCACTGCAGGAGTTTTAAACTTGACCTGGAAAAATAGAAATTATTTTCATATGAAGTTTTGATGCACATTTGTTATTATTATTATTATTATTATTATTATTATTATTAGCTAAGCTACAACCCTAGTTGGAAAAGCGAGATGCTATAATCCCAAGGGCTCCAACAGGGAAAAATAGCGTAGAGAGGAAAGTAAATAAGGAAACGAATAATCGATATGGGAAATAATCTAAAAACATTCTAAAAACAGTAACAACATCAAAACAGATATTCCATATATAAACTACAAAAAGAGACATATGTCAGCCTGTTCAAAATAAAAAACATTTGCTGCAAGTTTGAACTTTTGAAGTATTACCACAACATGAAAAGTCTATTACTTGTTGACCATCCAACTTGATTGATATTTTGGCTCGATATATGTTATAGGCAGTAAGAGCAAGAATAATTTGTTATGGAATTTCAAAATCGACCTTCTCTTCTAATTTTTTTTATAGTGAAAGATTTGAACACTAACTGAAGAGGTATGTTCTTTAGGAGTTAGTCATTTTCATATTTCTAAAACGTAATGATACTTTTTGGACTAATTACATGCAAAACTATTTTTGCCCAAATGCGCTCTCTCTCTCTCTCTCTCTCTCTCTCTCTCTCTCTCTCTCTCTCTCTCTCTCTCTCTCTCTCTCTCTCTCTCTCTCTCTCTCTCTCTCTCCTGATCCATAAATAACGTGTTCTCTTAATTCTGACATAATCTTACTTTATTTATCATCTAAGAGCAAAATTATTTTTTTATCTCAAAGATAAAATCGTACCTAAGCTTTTCTCTATGTCCAAAAATTATTTTTTTCAATGTATTGAATAGTGTTCTCCTGTGTGGTATTTTGTAGCTGACCTACATATTGAATTGTTGGTCAAAATTAGAAGTATGTGTAGGGTCAACACAGAGTTCGCTATCCATGTTCTGAATCTTGATCTTATGCTCCGTCGTTCAATTATCTGATTGCGCATGCTCAAATAAAATTTTCGTAATTATAATTATCTATACAGGGTCTTTAAAATTAGAGTTTAGTGAAGGATTGAAAAAAAAAAATCAGACAATGACTAGGTTAAGTAAAATTTGGAAACCAAATCGCCTGAAATTACATATAAAAATCAGACTATATATCAGTTTAGTGAGATCGGTGTTAATCTATGGACATGAATCGTGGTATGACAATGAAACAATCTCCAATAGATTTAGTAGATTTTCAAACAAAGTCCTCAAAAGTTATTAGGAATTGAATTGCAGGACAGGATTAGAAATGAGACAATAAGAGAGATTATTCGAGGCCATATGTGGATGAGATCATTATGAGGGGTAGATGGAGATGATTTGGGCATGCTCTTCGCATTCCCCAAGAGAGATTAGCTCACGAAACTTTCGGCTGGTCTCCACAAGGCACTAGAACAGTTGGAGACCTAGATCTACATGGCTGAGGACTATGAAGCGCGAAGTAGGAGATAGTGAATGGAGAAGTATTGAATTAAAAGCTGAAGATAGGGAAGACTGGGGAAATCTAACCAAGGCCCTTAGCGTCTATAGGCGCAGGCGGAGATGATGATGATGATGATAACTATCTTTAGCCTACTTC
>NC_090769.1:41099643-41114643 GCF_036898095.1 Palaemon carinicauda | reverse complement strand
GCTTAAAATATATTTGTCCTATATATGTCATAATTTTAAAGAAACGTGAATGCTGGGGTTTAAAAAAAAAGGCTGAAGACCAAAATATATGTGGATGAACAGAAAAAAAAATCCAAAGATGGCTCTTGTTTGTACTTGTTAGAGTCTCTATTATATCTCTGATAATATATGAATGAAACCACGAGATTTCAACAAATTTATTTGCTCGGAAAGCATAGAAGGACGGTTACATTGGTGTGCGAAACTGATTACTCTAGTTGATACCCAGATGTACAGCGGAGGATGTTGGTTGTTTAAGATTTTTTTTTAGTATAGATATTAGTCACTTTCCCAGGATTTTTTCTCAACTGTAACAAGAGGATTAATTTGAAATAAGTTGGACTAGTTTTGAATAAATAAACGTTTCTGAAATTATGGTTTTTAATCGTTTAAAAAAATAAATGTTTGCAGATTTGGTTAATCCCATAAGCAGTATTAAATCTACAAAATTACTGTTCTGTTTCAAAGAAACCATACACAAATGATCCTAACGGGGTTCATCTTCCTACGAATATATTATAACTTCTCTGCTGAATCTACTACAATTTGAAAAAGGTCTACTTTTCCCTATCTGACTCTGAGTTATTTTTATTATACTATCGTGCCTGCGCATATGTGGATGAATGGGTAACTGTATTAAAAGGGCTAGCCCGAAAATGGAAAACTATATAAAAGTGACAAAGCATGCTATATTCATGTTTACTCATATATATATATATATATATATATATATATATATATATATATATATATATATATATATATATATATATATGTGTGTATATCTATATATCTAGTGTAGGTGCATATGTATATAAATGAAAAATTAAACCTTCTGTGCTTTGTATTTTGTTCTTATATTTAACTATACACTTAATAAATTGCTCTGAATAATGAATAAACCACAGTTTTTTAGAAGAACGTATTTGAAATATATTGTGAGGGGAGTGTAGGAGACATAGGATAAGACGAGCTCTCGAGCAACTAATTTCATTTAGCAACAATATACAGTAGGTATTTATAGGCCCCCAAGGGGTCTCGTATATTTAGAGTAGATGTATATTATATGTATTTAAATAGAAAGTACAACTTTTGTATAATTTATTTTGTACTTAAAATTCGATATATGCTTCATAACGGGCTGATCAAAGACTGAACCATACCTCTTTGGGTACATGTTGTGATGGAAGTTAAAGAGACATGAAGATAAGATGAGCTCCCGAACAATTAACTTTATTTAGGAACAGCACAGGTATTCATAGGCCTCTAATGGGTCACAAGGATAGCAATTGCTTGCGCACATTCAATGTATTTTGTAAATAACGTTAACATTGACATCAAAATTAACAATATAATAACGCTTATGTGGTACTTAATGCACATGAAATACATGGTTCCCCTTTGAAGAAGACAAGCTTGTTAAAGAGGGTGATCTGCTTTAGAGAATCGTAATACTGACAAATTTTCTTGCAGGAGATAAGTTGTATTTAGGAAGTCTATGGTGATCCAATCCTCTTTTCCATGAATGTTGAAGAGGAAAGCTTTCGGAGTACAATGGATAATAAGGAATGGGCCTGTATATAGATACATAAGTAGTGGTTTGCAGATATCGGTGCTCATAAAGTCGTGTACTGGGTTGTGTAGGCTTTTCTCTATGTGCTGCTTTGCAGAGGAGGTGGAGGACAGTATAGGATAATTTCTGCAGTGATGACTGTGTCCTTTTGAGTGGCCCTATCAGAGGAGGACATGGGGAAGTAATGGAAGCCAGCTGGAGTCTGTGCAGCAGAATATCAAAGGTGCTTTGAGGATTCAATGGAACCGTTCATTCTATCAGCTGCAGGGTTGTAAGTGGTAATCAGATGTAGAGTAAAGCCAAGTAGTTGCCATTGTGATGAGCCGAGAGAAGGTTGTGACTCAAAGACAAGATGGAAGCAACTGTGTGAGTTTATTGTAGAACACACTCCTTTATATACAAAATCTCAAAGCAACAAGAATTTTCATGTTCAAAAATTGACACTGTTACCGATGAGAAAACAGACATGGTTTTTCAGGTTTTTTTTTAAGTGCGAGGGGAGAGCGAAGATACAAGCACAAAATGAACTATGTACGATCGTGTGACACACAGTTGGTACATGGCTCCCCCTCTAAAAAGGACATACTGGACAAGATAAATAGGGTTCCCTGATTATGGAGAGGTAGTAGTAAAAAACTGCGCCGATTAGCAGCAGTGAGTGGCTGTAGAAGTCGTTGGTTGGGGCGCGAGCGAGTGGTGGATGATGGGGGGCTTTGTCGCTGCTCCAGCTCATCACGGGGTAGGCGTATATGTCCTACGGCATTCATAGGTGTGTGTGTCCTACGGCATTCATAGGCCTGCGGGATTCATAGGCGTGTATGTCCTACGGCATTCATAGGTGTGTGTGTCCTAAGGCATTCATGGGCGTGTGTGTCCTACGGCATTCATAGGGGTGTGTGTTCTATGGCATTCACGTCAGCTTCGATTGAAGTTGAATAGGTGTCCTCTTCGTCAGGAGTGGAGGCGTTGATGGAGGTTTTGAAGGTCATGAACTGGCTGTCCATAAGGGCACAAAGTAGGTTCACCTCACGAGGAGAGCCGTGTGCAGCAGGTTGCAGGCGAGTGACACTGGTCATTTTCCCGAGGTGAGCGAAGCCCTTTGGTCCCCCAACGGTTGTTGAGAGAGCTGATAAAGCTTTGCTATACAGGCAGCTGGCTACGGCAAGTACTGCTGCAGAAGGTATGTGTTGACGGCGTCATAGTAACGGTGAGAGGCGGGAGGGGGGGGGTGGAGGCGGGAGGGGGGGGTGGAGGCGGGAGGGGGGGGTGGAGGCGGGAGGAGCGAGTCACTTCGGGGTCACCAATGTGACGGTGACGAGAGAAGGTTGTGACTCAAAGGCAGGTCGAAAGCAACTGAGTGAGTCACCGTCACATTGGAGACCCCGGAGTGACTCTCTCCTCCCGCCTCCACCCCCCACCTCTCACCGTTACTATGACGCCGTCAACGCATACCTTCTGCAGCATTACTCGCCGTCGCCAGCCGCCCGTATAGCAAAGCTTTATCAGCTCTCTCAACAACCGTTGGGGGACTATGTACGATCGTGTGACACACGGTTGGTACACCATAAATGATATCCATAATTGAGAGATGAAGTGGTTACCTGTTCGAGAATAATATACTCCAGGATGACGAATCTTGCTATCTGTCTGGAATTTAAAGCAGTAGTACATAAGACGCATGTTACATCGTGCATGGGGGATGGTTTTAGGCCATCAAGTGCAGCGATTGATGAATGTGAAAAGGTAACAGTATCCTTGTGATATGGGTAGGAGGCTAAGCATGCTAGCATTAATGTGTACAAAATAAAGCTGAGGTTGATGGTGATCAGTGCTCATACCCAAATCTGTGTGTTGATGTACTTTTGAGGATTGACTCAAAGTACAGGTACAAACCCAAACCTTGGCATCTCAAGTACAGTAATACCATGCCAAATGAATTTCAGAACTTCAGTAGTTGCGCAGTAGATCAGTGCAACCAGTGTGAGAGGCCATGGATCAATTGAAACACCTGTTAGCAAGTATTCATGGGTGTGGCCTACCATCATAGAAAAAGGTGGTGTTGGAGTCATATAGGGTGACGTCTTTTGAACGTAGAGACACGTAGGTATGTTCTGCAGGTTTGGTACTCTGGGTTCTTTCATTGGACTTCTGTCAAGGCCTTGTAATCCAATCCCACGGGGATGGCGGGCGTGTTTTTGAAAGGGCCATCGGCAATGGGATTCAGTTTACCAGGGATATGCTGAAGAGTACAAATGTATTCAGAAATTGTGAGAGATGTCAACGTTAAAACCAGGCCCATGAATAGGATTTTTAAGTGAAGTGGTGCATAAGGGGCATAAAGTCTGAGTGATTGATGAAGTTGCAGAAGTGACATACAGCCACATACACCAGTACTTTGTAGTTGAAGGTAGAGTAGCTGGATTACGCCTTGAAAAATTTTCTATTGAAGAAGGCCAATTTGCCATTTGGCCATTGATCATTTGTTCGATTATTGCCCATACAGTGATGCCACATGTATTCGTTGAGGGTAGGAGGGGATCAGCTAATATGAGAAAAGTGAGAGCAGTAGCTGTTTTTAGGGTTTTGTTTGCATTAAAGAAGGCTGCCCCCTGAAAGGGACACACTTTAGGTTTTTTTGGCTCTACCTTGAGGGAGTCACAGAGGTTGGCACAAGCAGCAGTCATGTCTGAAAAGAACCAGTGATAATAGTTCACCATGCCCAAGAGCTCCTTCAGTGTTTTAATGGTCAAGGGTATGGGGAACTTCTGTACTGCTAATAGTTTTCAGAGATTGGTTGAATGCCCTCAGGAATTATGTAATGGCCCAAGAAAAAGGCTCTTCCTTGACACCAAAGGTACAGTTATCGTACATGATTACAACGCCGTTCTGCTGCAGGCAGTCAAAGATCATGTGTAGAGGACATGGATAGTCTTTTTTTGGATAGGAAAAATACTATTATGACTTGTACGTAACATACGCAGAAGCGAAGTTCTCCTAAGATGCCATCCAGTAGTTGTAGAAATGAAGCCCCTGGTTTATGATGGACAAAGTGGCAGTAATAGAAAGTATATTTACCAAAAGAGGTGATGCTGGAGATCTTGATGATATCTTTGGGGTTCATGGAAACCATATAATGCACCTTCAGGAAGTTGAAGTTACTTTAGCACTGTGAAGGTAGGTGGTGATGTCGGCAATGTTTGGGATGAGGTAATGGTCTGGTTCAGAAGCTTTTACTCTCCCCAAGGGTATAGGTATCCATCTGTCTTCAGGTTGATATACAGAGGCGACAACCATGGGCTTCAGGCCTATTTACAAAAGCTCATTTCTTCTATTTTAGCAAATATGCTTTTAACAGCTGCCAAATGTTTGTGGGCTAAACTTCAGAATCTTGCAAACACTGGAGCTCCCCGTCATCTTGATATGGTGATACATTTTAGGCTTGGTAGAAACCATGGGCATCTGGCATAGTTCTTGATGGTAGACTGGATATAAAGTGAGGAGGTGAACATAGGCATTCATGTGTGTGCTGATGTGTAAAGCGAGATCTGTGGGAGCTGGTGATAAATTTGTGGATGAGTAAGAGCTGGCATTATCTAAGTGTTGATGTGCGAAGTTTAATCGTGCAGAAATCTGCACTGATAAAAGGCAGTGTAACGTTGGTGATGATGAAATCGTACTGGTACTCTGCACCCTTAAGAAGGAACAAAGTAGAAGGGAACAAGAAGTACCAGTATCTACCAGAAGTTGCACATTAAATCCTGAATTATGTCAAAAGAAGAGACTATGGCTTACACAAACATTTTTTACCCATTGACATCAGGTAGCACGGTTTTTAGTAGCCGCTCCAAATCTGATGTGGTAGTAGCACAACTGAGGGTGAGGGACATCATTGAGTAGTTGTTGTGTTAGATGGTTGTGGCCGAGTTCAAGTTTGTCACAAAGTGAGCATCGATGTCCTACAACATTCACCTCCGCTTCATATAGAATTGAATGATTGTCCCCTTCGTCAGGAGTGGAGAAGTTGATGGTGTTCTTGATGGTAGGGATGTTCATATCGAACCAAATTGTTGTGTTACTGGATCGAAGATAAAATTTTGTTTGCTTCCTTCCCAAACTGTAGCATGTTAGAATGAACTACAGATATTTATGTTGTGGTCCAAATTTGACACAAATCAAAATGAAAGAGACCATCTTAATGAACAAAAAATGTAGACAAATAGGTTGGTCGAATTAAAAGTAACGTTTTTGTTCTGTTGCTATTAAATTTTTTTCTCGATTCTTCCTAATTTATATTTGATTGCATGGATATATAGGAATTTTATTTACCAAAGCTCATATCTTTTGGTGTATTTCACTGGCATCATCTTTGCAGTAATTCGTGTAACTATACTCTGGATAGCTAGGTTGGTAGCGTCTCGGGCTTCTGTTTCAGAGGTCCCGAGTTCGCGTCCCCGCTAGGGTGCGAATAGTATGAGACCTTCTACCGGGGGTTACTCCCCAGGGTGTGGTGCCTGGGGGGAGGTTAGAGGGGGCTAGTGATAGTCCCTGCTGGCTTATGGTCGCCCGAGGAGATGATGTAGGTCTTCTCAGTGGAGACTTAAAACCCGCAACTTTATTTTTATCCAATTTTTATTGAATGTTTTGCAGTATTTTGCAAAAAGAAACTCACAATGTTATTTACCCCAAAATATGACTATGGCAATTGTGATCATTCTGGTAATGAAGTGAAAGGTTCAGGGACTAATCGAAGAGTCAGGAACATGACTGATGAAGTGTTATTCATTTCATAGGAAATATAGTATTTTTCAGTTAACGCTGCAATTTCAATAAGAACGCGTACATCAAAGTAGAAATCGAACTATATCTCGCTTGATATCCAAATGGTAAGTCAACTATGAAGTTTTATATTGAGTCAAAGATATAGGTTAGAATATTGGCCCAGGTACATTACGTGACATATTTACCATTCGCGTGTTTTTCTCAAAATAGATGAATTCGATTTTCAGATATAATTGTGGCCTAATAGTTGAAAATTTTTATTCACAATAATGGGGGAGGTGTTATGAAAATAGCGCAGTTGTAGTCATGTGTAGAAATAAGTATAAGGTCAACGAGTAAGTTCAACACTGCTAGTGGGAAGTAAGATTTTCAGGAGTGTAAACAATTTCACCGTGCCTGTTAGATTGGAATTTGGTTATTGGAGTTTAGAAGATACCTACAGGTCTACCTGCTGAGTCATCACTAGTCAGCAGCAACTGGTCGACCTTCCTTAGTCTTAACTGTGGTGAAGAAGGAACTTGGGCAGTGATCATATGTATGTAAGGCTGCTCTCCGTTATATGGCTCGGTTCAATTCATGGAAAAACTTCAAAACCATTTGGTTAAGGCTTGCCATATAAATGTGAATTTGATATTAAGATCCATGTGTCCCCAAATAATATGAGGCATGAATGCCATGTTTATTACTGACAACAATTTTCAGTGATAGCCGTATTCTACAATAATTATTATCAGATACTGAATATCAGGGTGGAGTGGGATTGATTTTAACGGAAATATGTACAACAGTGTTTAAATCAATTTATTTATATCTTGATAGCCTAATCCTAATTGATAAGTCAAAGGTCAAGTTTCATATCGGTAAAGAAGCATAAGCTCGAATCCTTGAAACAACAGTATAATTGATAACTGCCTGTTACACGATCACACCGGTTACAGTTATTTATTGCCCAAATTGTAGAGATGGGTTCATTTCAATTCTAAGTACAAGCAGTAGTATTTAACAGGTATATGAGCTGTAAAAATCAACTCTTGATAACAAACTAGATGACTCAAATGTCTAGTTCTATATCGATTCAAAGGCAAGGGTCCAATCCTGGCATGGGTACATATCTGAATAAAATTCTTTTGGGGTATGTTATATCCAAGGTAGAGGGAATTCGGTTTTTAGAAATATACGTAGCCTTATATTTGAAGGTATTATTAAACATCTGGCAGGTATGTAAGAATACCAACTACATATCCACTAAATATTGAGGGAAAAGTCATGTAGAACGAAAGGATGGATATTAATTAAAAGACTTGGAATAAAAGGGAAATTTATGACACGGAGCAATTTTGAAGGCTGGTGTAGCAGTATTTATAGTCTGTATAAAAAATATTTACTTTAATGTTGTAACTGTTCTTAAAATATTTTATTTTTCCTTGTTTTCTTAATTCACAGGGCTATTTTCCCTGTTGGAGCCCCTGGGCTTATAGCATACTGCTTTTTTAAATTAGTGTTGTAGCTTAGTGTGTAATAATAATAATAATAATAATAATAATAATAATAATAACAAAAAGAGGTACAGTTTGTCTTTATATGGAGACAGTTACACCACATGAGACTGGAAGTTAATTGCACGCTTCATTCTGCTTTTTTTTATCTGTAGAACGTATTTGATTGTACCACTAGAAAAATAGTATAAGGTTGTTGAGGACCGAATAAATTGTAAAAAATATTATTTTGGTTGATACAAAATATGTATGAATAGGTGACAGACAGGACAAGTATATAATAATTACTGCCACTGTATGAAAGTCCAGATTGAGGTAGTATAGGTGTGTGGTAAAGACAGGTAAGTAAAAAAGGAGTGAAAAGGGATTGGATCGAAGATGAAGATGGAGGCAAAAGATTAGATGGAGTAGCGTAATAGCGTAAATGACTATTTGGAGAAGAGTTGTTAATGAGGAGGAAGATGTTTTCCATGTTACAAGTTCATGATGCATCAAGTCAAACCACTCCTAAGTACGCAATAGGGATAGAAGTAAGGATGAAAATTATCTGGCAGTATGGAAGTTCTTTGTATTAGTAAACAAATACATACATATATATATATATATATATATATATATATATATATATATATATATATATATATATATAGATACATATATATATATATATATATATATATGTATATGTATATATATATATATATATATATATATATATATATATATATATATATATGTATATGTATATATATATATATATATATATATGTATATATGTATATATGTATATATATATATATATATATATATATATATATATATATATATATATATATATATATATGTATATATGTATATGTATATATATATATATATATATATATGTATATATATATATACATATATATATATATATATATATATATATATATATATATATATATATATGATAGTCCATATAGCCTACAGAAAATAAAAATATGCGTATATGTGGAAATACGCCAGTTTCATCAGCTACTAGAGCACGTCTTAAGCGTTTATTATGAAAAGCATTCGACTTCTGGACGCCATCCTGATCGGACCTCTCCCAGCTCTCTCCTGGCAGCCATCATAGCAGCTAAGAACAAGCTCGGATCCGACATCGCCTCCAGCAGCACTCGAGTGACAGCTCCCTTGCGGCCACGCAACCTAACCTTTCATCCTTATCCTCACCCTCCCTGCCCTTACCAACCCCTTACTCTCAAGCACTACTGTGTCTCTCCTCCTTGAACTTCAACTCCAGTACTAACCATCAGTAGCCTTTTTCCCCCGGAGTTGCCGTTGTGGTCTTAAAATTCTCTGGGGGAACTGGGTATTGCTGCACCGTCTAGGCTCCTACTTCTTCAGTAGTGCCTACATAGGATAGGACTTAGGAATAAATCACTGCCTTATATAAAATGATATTAACACCTTTATTCTTACCATTCAAATAGGTTTTTGGTTCAAGCGCCCTTAATACTAAAAATCCTAGAAAAAATTTTAGAGTTCTCTTAAAGACTTATATATTCTGAACCCAAACCCGTTTTCAAATTTCACCTCACGTTGTTGCATCACCATTTTTTCGAAAAAAAAAAGTTAAAATTTAGATTTTCCCAAAAAAGTACGTGAAATCCATTAGAGTTTATTTTCCCCCCTAAGATTAAGAATTTATCAAAAAGTACGTGAAATTACGTAGAGTTTATTTTCCCCTTTAGATTTTTCAATATTTAAATGTAAATACTTCAATGTCTAGATCTCTCTTCATCACTACAATGGGGAAAGTGAAGATCAAAGATACTAGTCAGGGAACTGAGAGTGAGTCCCGTCGACTAGAGATATGGGGTATCCTCCAGGATAATTCATTATTCATTCACAAGCTAGAAAAGGCTAATCACTGTTTCTATGCTATTGCAGATGAAACAACAGTGGAAAAGATAATTCACCCTAAAGTAAAGGAAGTTGTCATTCTTAAGAACTTTGAAGTACTGGACCCCCCTCATCTGAATGCTGTGAGGACCTACGTGGTTACCCAGGCAGACAGTATAATTTATAGCCAATCCGTTGACGACCTTAAGAATGATATTGAACACCGAAATAATGCATAAGTTTCAGCTGTGATCAAACTGCCCACCACCAAATCAACCTTTAAGATCAAGTTGGAAACAGTACAGATGGTGATAGATTGCCTAACCGAGGGACTTCTCATCTCTGGACAGTCATTTCCCCCTAAATATTTGAGACAGGACATCCACATCACACTGTCCCAGTGCATGAGATGCTACAAATATGAGCACGTCAAGAAAGATTGCCTTAAGCCTGCCACTTATAAGATTTGTTCAGTCTGTGCCTCTGAAGAACATTATTGGACAGAGTGCACTAATAGTAACAATCATAAGTGCATTACATGCAGCGGGGATCACCCAACAATGGCTGCAAGATGCCCTGTTAGGAAGACCATGGTAAAAGTCCAGACAAAGACATTAAGAACACAACAATCCATGACAACGCCTAACGTATCCTTTGCTCAGGCCGTAGCCCCTAAGGCAAATAACTCCTCTGCAATCTCTACCCAGAACAACATATCATTACAGTAGATTACTGTAATGAACACAGCCATAATCATGGCTAATCTGAGCGAAGCCGTTGAACCTGGTACTTTCCAGTCTATGGTAGACGCTTTTTATAAAGCTAGTGGCCTACCAATTGTTAAAATCCCCACTGAGACCATTAATTCGGCTAAGAAAGTATCAACCTTATTGAAATCAGGATCACAGAATGACTCTATCCCCCTACAGGTACCCACAACAATTGATGAAATGGCGACAGAAGATTTCAATAGGAAAAGAGTTCTTAGTAACTCTAACTCCGATATATCGGAACCAGCTAATCCTGCTAAAAAGCAGCCACAACCATCCACCTCAGCATTTGACCCTGATAACGAACTACAAGGAGCCACTGCCCTCCCAACCCTTCCCCCCATTAAACAATCAAATAAAACAAAAATCGGTCTAAGACTCTATTCATCTGTTAATTTTGCAACCCCTCCCAAATCAGCTTCTCATGATTCAATAAAGAAAATTATTTTCGAATCCAAAACCAGCAAATACATTTTCACAGAAAAATGTGATAATACTACTGTGGTAAATCTTATGAATGATGGCTCGATTCAACTTGATAAGTATGTCCCTAGAATCACAAGGATAAATGCTGATAAATTCAGGAGGCTGAATTCTGGATTTTTTTATTCAAGCAAAGGACAGTTACCTCAATGGACACTATCACAGTAATCCAACATAATGTTTTGAAGTGGACTTTCCTACGTAGTAGGGAACTTATTAATATTTGCACCTCTCTCTCCCCACACCTCATACTTCTTAACTCTACAGGCATTCCGAATTCCTCCCGTATCAATATCTGGAACTATAATGTACACCTCTGGAGAGCAAAACGCTGGGACAGCAATAGCGGTTAGACGAGATATTACAGTCAAGTTAATAGATGGTTTCAACCGTGATCTTTTAGCAGTTGAACTCCAAACAGTAAGGGGACCTGTGGTAGTGGCAACTACTTACCTTCCCCCTAGAAACCCAATATTCCCACAACAGGATGTAATCTCATTGATGAGACGTAATGTCCCAGTCTGTCTTCTGGCTGATCTTAATGCAACCCACACAGCCCTCGGCCATAATAGAACAAACCCAGTAGGTGATATTATTAACAATCTGATGAATAGGAATATCATTAGATTCTTTCTTAGGACCAGATTTTGATACATATTTTCACAGGAGAGCCTCTAGCATGCCGGATATTCTTCTTTCCAATAGACTCCAAATTTTCAATTATTCACTCACCCAAGGCCCTCTAACTACTTCAGATCATCTTCCTTTAGTATTAAAACTTACTGTGAGACCCATTTTGGTACCAACTAATCCAACATTTGATATCAATAATGCTGACTGGGAACGTTTTAAGGACTCACTCGATGACTCTGTCTCTAATTACGACGAACCGGATAATATCTTAAAAGATAAATCCTATATTTATAACAAAATAACTTTCTGGTATAGGATGATCAAAGAAGCCTCAGAACGGTATATCCCCATTAAAACCCATAGAATGTTACCCTTCACCATAGAGTTTCAATTGCTCTCAGGAGTTCCTCAGGGTAGTGTCCTCTCCCCTTCACTATACAACTTCTACATTAAAGACACCCCTCCACCTATTGAAGGTTGCCACACAAATCATGTTTGCTGATGATCATACCCAAGTAATAACCTATCCTAACAAAAATAAACTAAGGCTACAGAGAAAGACAGTCCGTGAATTTCAAAAAATCAATAACTATGAAAATAAATAGAAAATAACAACAAATAATAATAAATTTCAACTTTTATCAATAACAGTCAACAATCCTGCACCAATAATGATAGATAATGTCCGTATCCCATATAAACGTAAAGCACAAATACTTGGGTAAACTTTCAAACGGTCAGGTATCCTTTCTCACGTTAAAGATAGAATAAATGTTTACAAATTGACGCTCAATAGACTAAAAAGGTTCAAAGGTTTATCCACCAAAACACAACTTAGACTTTATAAATCCTTAGTAAGCCCACAGATAGAATACCGCACAATATTTGGAACTCTCATTAAGTCATCAATGAATAAAATGCAAGCAGTTCAAAATAAAGCTTTGAGGCGAGCTTATAAAGAGGGGCCTCCTTATTATAATAAAATTCAAGAACTTCATCAACATTCCAAGTTGGAGCCCTTAAATTTCAGGTTCCACAGACTTAGCCAAAAAACTTGGGATAAATTAGCCACTGACGATGACGACCTTTGCACGGTTACAAGGACTCTCTCTAACGAACATACTCGAGATCATAACTGGAGGAGGAGACTAGATCCCAAAGTCAATTGCGACCCGCCCCGCCCGACATATATCTCAACTGATTAAAATAACATAAATAAATATCTTTAATTAATAAATCAAATAAATTTTCCATAAAAAACTTCATTACCAATTTCACATCATACCTTTTTTGCCTTTGAATAGTTCCATCAGGCATTCTACTTGCAGCAGGGCTAGACGCGTGAACCTAAAAACCCTTCCTCTCCCTTCTCGTCCTTACCTTTTTTTTTTTTCACTCTTGGCTGCCTACACTAGCAGGTGGCCTCTAATCAACCTAACATTGCACGAGGGTCTGCCCCTCTCTTTTATTTTCCTCCTATACTTCTTTTTCTCCCTTTTTCCTTACTCCTTCCCATTCCGAGTACCTGCCTTCGGGCTATAAACTGGATTGTATCCAGGGGTACTCTTCGTTATTCCTTATTCCCCACTTCCCTGTCCTTATTCTTGTTGTTGTTGCTGATGAAGAGCATAATACTATATTTCCTTACAACTAATCAATATAATGAAACGCCAGCAACCAAACTTATTATTATAACGCTTAAAAACTAAATCAATCAGGTAACGCAACAACATTCAAATAACCCCCCCCCCTCAAAAAAAAAATTATTGCAAAAAATACAAATAAGCATTCAAAATTACCATAACCTCAATATATATATATATACACACACACACACATATATATATATATATATATATATATATATATATATATATAGTATATAGTACGTGTGTATTCACAGACATCGTCACAAAAATACCAAAACCACTTATATATATATATACATATATATATATATATATATATATATATATATATATATATATATATATATGTATATATATATATATATATATATATATATATATATATATATATATATATATATATATATAAATTCTAGCACTCGAAACACAGAACTGCGTCTAGCTTCAGTCAATGAAAAAGCAACCATGACATTCTTTCCTGTCTTAACTTAGCTACAAACAAATAGTAAATAAACAACCTCAATTATATCGACAGTCTTTCACATTACAAACACTCATTACAATAACTTCCCCTCATATCTCTCTCTCTCTCTCTCTCTCTCTCTCTCTCTCTCTCTCTCTCTCTCTCTCTCTCTCTCTCTCCACATTGTAAGGTATAGGAAGGGAGAGTCCAAATAAAGAATAAATCATATCTGATGTATGTGTATGTGCAAGGACAGGAAAGCCTACAAAATATAGTGGCCTTTTGGAACCTAGTCTTATTCTTGAAACTGTTTTTATTCCCAGATATTCAAATTTTGCTAATATGTTTTTTTATCAAATTTAACTTTTTTCTTGGCTTGCATGTTTGTTATTGTTGTCATTTCGCAATTTGTCATTAAATGAACACAATCGCATATTATTCAATGCTACTAACAATTGCTCATGAAAGACGCTGCCTTATTAATTTCTATCTGAAAATATCTATCAGGAGTAAAAGGGATTTTGCATTGACTGAATATTTTCTAGTGTCAGCTGTGTATCCGGCTCAAATGTATATTTGTTATACTACCGTCACCTCTCTCTCTCTCTCTCTCTCTCTCTCTCTCTCTCTCTCTCTCTCTCTCTTCTAAATTAGGGTTATATTATCTCTTGAACCAAAACTACATTGGAATGAAAGAATAAGCTATCTTTTTGTACCAAAATTATAGCCTGCGCAGGCTACTTGTCAGGCTTATCGTATGGTAATTCGTAAAATATTTTTCCTTCAAATATATGAAGGTCTACTAGAAACACTTAACTCCATTTTTTGTCGTAATGCTTGGAGGAAAAAACTGGTTTCGTGCAATTTTAACAATCATTAGAGGTAGTTTTTACTCATACAAAATTTGATTTAGGTGCTTTAATACATCCAAATATGGTAAAATAAATGTACATTAGCATTACATTTACTAGGCACCAGTTACTAATACAAAAAAGACAGAACAAATACTATTTAGTAGTTGGTAACTTACTCAAGTAACTAAGATGTACATGTCAGTAGTGACAAACACATCAACTGGACATAAAAATGACTAGTTATTAATAACTGATGTACTGAAGTACCTTACATATACTATTCAGTATTGATAAAGGTAAACAATGCCAATGATAGATTCATATATATATATATATATATATATATATATATATATATATATATATATATATATATA
>NC_090769.1:41087143-41094643 GCF_036898095.1 Palaemon carinicauda | reverse complement strand
TCTAGTGTGAGGGAAATGGCTGATTTAGAATAGTCGATAGTACTAGAACAATATCTATGAGTAATTCCTGAACCTATTCGAACGTATTTGAGAGAGAGAGAGGTGAAGCAACTTGATAAAGCTGCATCGCTGAGTGAAGATTATAATCAGTCGTAAACCCTCCTTGGGTATGAAGTTTCAACCGTCCTACCGACCAGGTGTCAAGTATTTGCCAAACCATGGAAAACAGTTCAGTAATAACTATGTGACCAAGTTCAATAGTTACAGCGGAAGTAGCACAGGTACTGTTCCAAAGCAGAATGTGATAGTACCACAGCAGCAATCGTCGAATCATCCTCCTTCAAGTATAGTGAAAGATGGGCAGAAGTTTAATATTGTTTGTTTTAAGTGTTCCAAGAGAGGCCATATCAGTAAGGAATGTTGGTCAAAACAACCGAAAGCAGTCGCCTAAGTGGTTGAGGATAATTCGACTTCACAGAATGCGAAGACGAGGAAACAATCGGGAAAGGACGAAGAGGAAAATAAAACAGCCAACGTTTACATGACGAACAGAACTAATCCAAACAGTGTGGATACCTTTAAACGATATATTTGTAAAGGTATATTAGCAGCTATAGACACAGGTTGCAACCATAGTGTTGTGATATGAGGAGTACACCCGTAGGTGGAACAGTCTCTCATAGGAGACTCGGTCATTTTGAAGGAAATAGGAAGTGAAGAGGTTACCCCTAATTGCCGTTTAAAACTGTCATGCGAGTTGGTGACAGGTAATTTTGATTTTGCGGTAAAAGATTCATTGGTTGTCGAAGGAGTAGAAGTCCTGCTGGGTAATGAAGTTAGTGGAGCCCAGTTTGTGACTTGTCCCATTGTAACGGAGAAACCATTGAATTATAGTCCTATGACTGAACTCGAGAAGGACTACCTGTATCTGTTTCCTAGGTGTGTGATGACTAGGATTATGATGAAGAAAGTGGCTGCAGGAGAAGAAAAAGAAACTGAAGGGTTGTTGAACTTGGAGGATTTGTTTTCCGAAGAAGAGGATTCCCTTGACGGTACGCAAGAGATCTCCCGATTAATCACGAGAGAAGAGGGATGACAGATGAGTGGACAAAAAGGCAAGGAAGAAATGGACCTGGAAGAAATAGAAAACTCAGTGTTAGAAGTAAGACAAGGGAATAGGAATAGGCTGATGGGATTGCAACGGAAGGATGCAACGTTAACAGAGTTATTGTCCCATGTGGTGGATAAGACGGAAGGACAGCAGTCTCCGACCTGTTATTATCTTAAGGATGGGTTGCTTATGAGGAAGCATAGACCCTCTGATATCCCTGGGAATGCCGAATAGGGGATATAACGTCAGATATTGATTCCCGCACCGTTCAGAAAACAGATGATCGCCGTCGCGCACGAGACGGGACATATAGGGATAAGGAAGACGATGGCGACGATTATGAAACACTTTTTCTGGCCTGGCATGCATAAGGACGTGAGCCAGTTTTGCCATGCATGTCACATATATTAGATGGCTGGAAAGCCGAACAAGTACATTTAGAAAGTTCCCATACACCTGATAGAAGTGTGAGGAGAACCCTTCAGCAAGGTAATGATCGATATTGGGGGACGTCTACCAAGGATAAAAAAAGGTCACGAATATATGTTAACCTTGATGTGCCCAGTGCCGAGATACCCAGAAGCCATACCCGTGAGGAACATCAGTGCCAAAATAATCGCCTAGAAGTTATTAGACTCTTCTACTACGTTTAGTATTTTAGAAATCATTCAAAGTGACTCAGGAGCGAATTTCATGACAAAACTGTTTAAGGATGTAATGAAACTGTTGGATCTGAAACAACAACTATCAACTGCTTATCATCTGGAGACCCAAGGTGCATAAGAGAGGTTTCATCAAATCTTGAAAAGAATGTTAATGAAGTTTTGGAACTAAACTGAGAATGAATAGGATATCGGATTACCGTTGATGTTATTTGAGATACGTAATGCTTATCAAGAAAACATGGTATGTAGCCCAAATGAAAGGGTATTTGGATGAGAAGTACGAGGACCGATAAAATATTAGCAGAAAAATGGATGGACTGAGAGGAAATGAATGGAGAATATGTCAAGAATTTGAGGGAAAGGGTCGGCAAGATTAGGAAATTTTCACTAGAAAACCTTAAAACGAGTCAAGAAAAAATGAAGAACAGGTTTGATATGAAAAGTAAGGACAGACAGTTTTCGGTCGGACAACAGGTATTGGTTTTCTTGCTGATAAGGAGATTCCCACTCGCCAACAAGTTCCTAGGACCACTCAAGATTTTGGTGATCAGTGACCTTACCTATGTTATCGAAACCCAAGGAAAAGGAGAAGTCAAAGGAAAGTACACGTTAACCTACTAAAACCCTACTTAAGCAAAAACGAAACCAAAGCTTCACAGGTGTGTATGGCACAAACCATACCATCCATGAAAGACGACGATGGATATGAGGTAGGGGTGGTAAGCAAAGTGAATAATTCGTCTATCATTCGGAACTTAGATGAGAAATTAACTCATTTGAACCAGGAGCAACAAGAGGGATTAAGCCGACTAATTAGAAGTTTCCTTGAAATTGTCTCGGACCTCCCGAAACGAACTAACCTGACGAAGCATGAGATACACCTCAAAACAACGGTAAGACCATTTAAACAATATGCTTATCGACTGTTGCCTTATCAATGAGAAGTCATGAGAAAAGAAGTGAACTATTTGTTACAAAACGGATTATCTGAACAAAGTTCTGGCTCTTACAGTTATCCATGCTTGCTCGTGAAGATACCGGACAGATCCTTTAGGATGTGTACCGACTACCGAAAGCTAAATTCGATCAGTGTGGCCTATAATTATCCATTGCCTCTCATCAACTAACTACTCAACCATATCGGACAAGCGAGTTTCGTCTCCAAGATCGACTTGTTAAAAGGCTACTATCATATTCCTTTGGACGACAACGTAAATTTGTTATCCGCTTTTATAAACCTGTTTGGGTTATATCAATACACTATCATGCCATTTAGTCTAATGAACGCCCCTGCTACTTTTCAGCGAGTGATGGATAACCTTCCAGGATTGATAGAGGGAGTAGGCGTATATCTTGACGATATTGTGGTATATTCATCGACCTGGAAAGAACATCTCCGAATCCTGAAGAAGGTATTTCAAAAGCTGCGAGGAGCTTACCTGACGATTAACCAGGGAAAGAGCAAATTTTTAAAGAGGACAGTTGGGTACTTGGGATTTGAAGTAGGAAGAGCACTAATCGCCCTGGTAGCCTCTAACATCGAAGGAATAAGGAAATCATTCCCCCTCCTGTAACGAGGATGCAATTGCAATGTTTTTTTAGGGATGGCCGGATTTTGCCCGAAATTTTTGGCTGTAGTCGCTCCCATGATGGATATGACTAGCCCAAAGAGAAAATTTTCATGGACCAGCGAGTGCCAGGAATCCTTTGACAGGATAAAGCCCATATTAACTTCGAAAGCGATACTGCGAGCACCTGATTTCAACAAGAAATTCCTTATCCAAGTTGATGCATCAGATGATGGGATTGTAGCTCTCTTATTGCAAGAAGATGAGTAAGGAATTCTTCACCCTGTTTGTTTTATGTCGTTGAAGCTGAAGAAACATCAGCTAGCCTACTCGACAGTTGAAAAGGAACTGCTAGAGTTAGTCACAGCCAGGAATCCTTTGACAGGATAAAGCCCATATTAACTTCGAAAGCGATACTGCGAGCACCTGATTTCAACAAGAAATTCCTTATCCAAGTTGATGCGTCAGATGATGGGATTGTAGCGCACTTATTGCAAGAAGACGAGTAAGAAATTCTTCACCCTGTTTGTTTTATGTCGTTGAAGCTGAAGAAACATCAGCGAGCCTACTCGACAGTTGAAAAGGAACTGCTAGAGTTAGTCGCTGCGATAAGCAAGTTTTAGGTGTATGTGAATAGACCACAGAATGAAGAGATTACAGTGTATTCGGATCATAATCCTTCAACTTTTTTAATAAGAAGAAAAAAAATAATCAAAGGTTAATTAAGTGATCATTATGTTTCCAACCATATTGTATTCATGTAAAGCCTATATCAGGTAAAGATAATAAGGTTGTAGATTATCTATCTTGGGCTGAATAGATAGATTCAGGCTCAGAATAAGTAATCTTTTTTGAGGGGAGCTATCTTACGAAAGATTAAATATTTTATTTGTGTATTTCATATGCTTATTTAAGAGGTGAGTAGCCAGCTTTTAAACTGAGTTCCACTCATGTAGGTCTTAGTTTTGTATGTAAATTATGTAAGACATTCGTAGTTAATTTCATTGTACTCTTCATTCAAGTCAGTATATATACATTTACTTTATTTTTAAGAATTAACTTTTAATTTCACATATTTTGTTACAAAGTTTTATGTAACTGTTTAAGAGTGATATGTCACCCTACGAGGTATGAATGAGGGCTTACATATTTTTTTTTAATGTTTTTAATGAGGTATTGCGTCATGTTTGTGGGAGAATACGCAATTAGAATTACCACATGTTTTGGAATATTCTCGAAAACCCCAGCTTTAGTGTTTTATCTTTTATGTAATGTTTGGGAACGGGGGTGGATAGAGCTTTTGAGAGAGAGTTGCCTTGAGAGCAAGGTTCGTTCCCCTATATTTTTATCTAGTTGGTAACTTTGCCGTCACTAGGGGCCTGTCCCCAAGCTACGAGAGTAATCTATTTAAAACAATCTAGAAGTTACTAAGTTCATGTATATGTGCTCCTAGGGATGTGTAGGGCAGAAGAGAAACAGCTTGTCCTGTGAAAGAGCCAAAGTTCATCCTCCTCTCTAAAGTGCCTCGAGTGTCCTCTCCAAAGTGATTTAAGTTTGTGCCCAACGTATATTGTGTGTAGTGTGTTAAAACGTTACTACAACTTTGCGAGAAATTTTGAATTTATTGTTTTGTGGTGAGTGCTGGTATTGGGTAAATCTTTGTAACTGGCCTAGGGAGATTTATGTAAAAACATGAATTATATTTATTTTGGCTTAACATCGATTACTTTGTGCAAGCTAAAAACTTGCAAGTTTATCAGTTACTTTATGTAATTTCTGTGTTTAATCCATTAGAGTGTTAAAACTTTAACTATTTTCATTAAGTATCAAGATTAGATATTGGTATAAAATTCAATTTCCAGTGAAGCAAGTGATTGTATAATTTTCATAAGTATTAATTTCTTTTGTCTTAAGATTTCTTCAGACTTAATATTTCGAGTGATTTATTTTTTTATGTAAATTCTTTCAAAGTTTTGTAATTTTTATAGAATATATTTACTTTTGTAAAGAGTGTATTATTTGGATCACCAGTGTCTATTTCAGAACTCTCTCATATCCCTTTTAAAGAATCGAAGTAAGAGGTTGTTTTGAATAGTTCTTTAGTAATAATTACCCAGATTTGTTTTGAGTGTACTTAAGAGACCTTTGGATATTCAGTGTTTTTTATATATTGCCAACTGGGAGCAATATGATTCTCTCAGATTTCGGGTATAATTCAAATATAACAGATTTATGTAAAAACAAACAGGGGAGTTTTGAGTTTGAGAGGCCGTACAGCTTGTCAGACGTAATATATATATTATACATTTTTGTTTCCCAAACACGGGACCATAATGTAATATATCTATATATATATATATATATATATATATATATATATATATATATATATATATATATATATATATATATATATATTTATATATATACATATATATATATATATATATATATATATATATATATATATATATATATATGATAAATTTTGCACATATAGACGTGTTTTTCATATTCAAATAAGCCATATATATTTTTGATACATTAATGCCTGGATGATCTTAACGACCTCGGGATCAGAGCCCCAGGCGAAATCACACAAAGACAAGAGCTTGTGACCGGCCGGGAATCGAATCCTGGTTGGCAAGCTTGTATAGACAGTGACTAAACCACTGTCTATACAAGCTTGCCGACCAGGGTTCGATTCCCGGCCGGTCACAAGCTCTTGTCTTTGTGTGATTTCGCCTGGGGCTCTGATCCCGAGGTCGTTAAGAGAATCCAGACATTAATGTATCAAAAATATATATGGCTTATTTGTATATATATATATATATATATATATATATATATATATATATATATACATACATATATATATATATATATATATATATATATATATATATATATATATATATATATATATATATATATATATATATATATATATATATATATATATATATATATATATATATATATATATATATATATATATATATATATATATATATCTATATCATCAGCTGTAACTAGCTCACTGCCGGAAAACGGCCTTAGACATGTCCTCTCTCCCTTGTGTCTGTTTATTATGGCCATTTTCTGCCAGTTTATACCCACAAATTTTTCTTAGTTCATTAATTCTTTGACTTTTCTTTCTGCCCCTTTTTTTTGTAATCTTTAGGCACAAAATCTGTTATTCTTTATACCCTTTTATCATCGGTCATTTTCATTTTATGTCTTACACGTGACTATTTCTTTTTCTTAAAAGATGTTAGTATATCCTGTAGTGTAGTTTGCTCCTGTATCTATCTCTTAGTGTTAATCCCATCCTTATTCTTTTACTGACTCTTCGAGTAGTAACTAGCTTATGTTTGAAGGTTTTAGTAAGGCTCTAATTATCTGATGCAAAAGATAATACTGGTAAAACCGTCTGATTAAATAATATTCTTTTTGGAGAAAGGGGGTTTTACATTTCATAATTTCGTTTTGTTTAACAAAAGCAAACCACCTCATACATATCCTTCTTTTAAGCTTGGTCTCATGTCCGGTGGGGAAACCTCCTGTCTGTCTATTTTCATTGAACATTATCTTAGTTTTGCTCGTATTATTTTTCAGTCCTACATTTCTGCTTTCTCTGCTCAAATCTAATGTCATTATTTTTATGGTCGACCATGGCACCAACCACCCGTTGATATACTACTGCTAGAGAGTTATTGTTTTGTTTGGCTGGCCAGATAGTATTACATTAAATTGGATCCCTCTCTGGTTACGGCTCAATTTCCATCTGCCTACATACACACCGAATAGTATGACTCATTTATACACATTATCCTCTTTCCTCATACACCTCACAACACTAAGATAACTGAAAAACTCTTCTTCAGTTCAAGGAATTGTTCAGTGGCTACTTTCCACCTGGTAAGGGTAGAAGAAAACCATTAGCTATGATAATCAGCTATTCTAGGAGAAGGATACTCCGAAATCAAACCCTTTTGCTCTGCTCTAGTTTTGAGTCGTACCATAGCCTCTGCACCATGGTCTTCCACTGTCTTGGGTTCGAGTTCTCTTCCATGAGGGTACACTCAGGCACACCGTTCTAAGATGGAATAACATTCCGTCTTGCACCGTTCTATCTGTTTATTTCCTTTCCTCA
>NC_090769.1:41079643-41084643 GCF_036898095.1 Palaemon carinicauda | reverse complement strand
GAGAGAGAGAGAGAGAGAGAGAGAGAGAGAGAGAGTGTCTTTCCACTAAAAGTTGATTTTTTAAACTTAGAATGTATTGAGGAAACTTAGAAAAAAATCATGGAAATACATAAAAAACTCCCTTGAGACTTAAAATCTTCGTCCGCACGAAATAATGTACTGTAGTCTAATTACATATTATGACTGATGTTTTGTAGCACTGCTTTGCATCGTTGCGTAACAAATTATTACAAAATCGGTTGATACAATTTTAAGGTATATGAAATAGAACAAAGAGGAGGTAAACGCTACTGAACAAAACAAGGTATCATTTCACTTTTACAATATCTGCAGCAATGAAACAAAAAAAATGCATTAAAATCGTAGATTTCCCCAAACAAAAATGAGTAACTATGTCCAGAGATACAATACTACACAAAAATATAGACACGTCAGCAGTATTGTTCATACACTCCAAAATTACTGACTTCCTTATTCCGCATGCACCCTGAAGTTTGCTGCACATAGCATGATATTAGGCCTCTTTCTTTGACTCCGTTTATCCCACTTCTAAATGAAGGCGTAAATTTTAATTTTGTGGTACTTTTGAAAATCATATCGTGCTCAGTTCTCTTCAGTATCAGAGAAAATTAACGTAGTGGAAAATCATACAAGGTTCTTGAAGACATGTCTGTTTATTTCTATGTCTGGATTATTATTTCCCTGTTTGGTCTTCAGCAGGTCAATCGCTTATTGAATTACTGTATAAACACTTGAAATCCATCTAATTTTTCATTCTACTTATTTTTTATTTAATCTCTTGTACTGCCGTTCAATTAGCTCATTTTACAGGCTTTATAATATTTTAATAACTTTAATTATCATTTGTATTCATAAATTTCGAGATTATATTTGACATGCAGGTCATTTAAAGTTTTGCAGATGCTTTACAATGCTCACTACCATGCATTTTCTTAATTGTGAATTTCAGAAGTTCAAAAATGTACAAAATCACGATTTTTGATCACGTCCTCTTTAGTTTTATTTAATAATGCATTTGCTTTATCTCAGTTTCTTTTCTTAATTATTTTTCTCTTTTTTTTCTTTTTTTATTATTTTATTTCTGTATTGAACATTGTTCCCTTTTGGAGCCTTTGGGCTTGAAACATCTTGATTTCCAATTAAGTTTATAATGATAATAATAATAATAATAATAATAATAATAATAATAATAATAATTATGATTATTATTATTATTATTTATTATTATTATTATTATTATTGTTGTTATTATTATTATTATTAATCAATTAATTAATTAATTAATAAATAATAATAATAATAATAATAATAATAATAATAATAATAATAATAATAATAATAAAATGGTAAGCGTTTTCATGACAGAGTTGATTAGATTAAGCTAACAGGACATAGCACAGTCGGGTCGAGTTCTATCGCGGAAGGTGCAGCTTCTTGATTCATTTCCAAGTTAAGACTTCATTGTGGATCAATGTGTAATTACATATTTGGTGAAAGTGAGAATTTGATACCGTGTGAGATATGAGGATATATGATCTTATACATGTCGTTTTATCAAAGTAAAATTATCGGTAAATAATTGCTTTAGCAAACAAATTCTTGATTTTTATCAGAGTCGCCGCCTTGATTACAGTTCCTTTGCCCCTGATTTCGCATCGACCTTAAAGGCGAAAACATATTAAGCCTAGACTATGTGTAACAATATCACATCTATCTATAATTATCATGAAAAATAAGTAATGTTTTTATGATGGAAATCACGCAAGGGAATTTAGCTTGTGTTTCTTGTCAAATGTATACATTTGTTTGAGAATACGTTTGTTCGTGAATTCATTCATTCACGAACAAAAATATTTTCTTACATACCAAGGGGTTCAGTCTGTATGATGAAATTAAATTAAGAAAAAAACTTTGCGGGTAAATAAAAAAGAAGTCTCTGAAGTCTGCTAGAAGTTTTATTCGAATGTAGATTATAAAAAGGGTGACACTTCTACATCATCCTTCCTCTTATGAAATAGTCGTAGTCAAGGCAAAGATTAAAAGGGATGAGTACCATTTGGGAAATAATTGTGAGAGAGTGAGGTACCAGGGGATACAACATTTCCTCAAGGCACACTCTCAGCCCAAGAAACTGTGGGGATGAACAGAAAGAGTCAGTGAAACGAAGAATGAAAACATATCCTTATGTAAGAAGGTTGCTACTTCATATAAAAGATAAACAAGTCAGTGAGTGGCTTTAGGGAGTAACCAGAGAAACACACACAAAGCGAAATGCACGTTATTAAGATTACAATTTTGAAGCATGTATCAAAACGTGAACAAGGTCAGATTAATATGCATCAAATATAAAATTCTCTTTCATTTCAGGCCTAATGTAACGAGAAATCTGTTTAATATATATATATATATATATATATATATATATACATATATATATATGTATATATATATATATATATATATATATATATATATGTATATATGTATAAACACACACACACACACACATATATATATATATATATATATATATATATATATATATATGTATGTATGTATTAAAAAAAGGATTTTTTTCATAAGACCATTCTTATGGCAGTAATAAAATTTCGCAGACACCACTAACGCATTGTTCCTAACGGGCCAATTGGAAGTTCATACAAATGAATAAAGCAACACGAATAACAGTCAGGTAAGTAACACTTTCCAAATGGTTATTATATAACAAACAATTAGGAAAGTAATATTTTAAGCAGTATTTACGTTTATCATAGGTCCCATATTCACACTTTAATATTACCGTTTTATGAAAATTCTCGCTTAGAATTGAGGTTAGTGCCACTAGGTCCTACACTGAATTTCATGTCTCCCGGCCTTCATCAAATTGTCCTTTTTTATGCAAATCTGGCCAAACAATCTAAACTGAAATGAGCAAGAAGCTGACACATGGTAGTTAAGAATTTTGTATTGAAAGAATGGTGTCTCTTAATTTGTAAAACCAAATGTAAGTTGTGCAAAGTTTTTTTGTAGATATAACATTATGATCAGTGGTTATTCTCAATAGTTGACTATCCTTACTAATTGGATAATAAACCATGAGGAAGACCTCAATAGAACAACAACATACAACGCAGTGATTGAATTAAGAATACGGTATTCATTATTCGCTTTGCAATCGAGATGTCTTTTTTTTAAACCTTTTCTGAAAAAAAATTCGCATTCGAGAGACATAGCTTATTATATCTCTAGTTTTTCCGGTGGTGAAGACATTCTATTACACACATTTTTAGTTAATTTGTTTGTCTATCTGTCAATAAGACTGGAAAGTGTGTTCAGATTTTCACCAAAGCTTTCAGAGTCGATATAGTACATGGAACATTTAATTATGATTTATCGGTGGGGATTCTCGTGTAGATTGGATCCAAGAATTTATATGGTTTAGTACATTGTTGTTGCCCTGAGGTGTAATCAAAGAAATCGGTCAATTCTTACGTTTGTGAAGGAATGGCGATATAACTACCTCTGCACTAGTAAAGATAATATACTCATTTTGTTCGTAATCTATTTTGTATTAATTTGTGTTGCTTTGAAGGGCTATAAGAATAATTCCGTCAGTTATTGTTATTACTAGCTAAGCTAAAACTCAAATTGGAAAAGCAGGATGTTATAAGCCCAAGAGCTCCAACAAGGAAAATAGCCCAGTGAGGAAAGGAAATAAGAAACCAGATAGAATACTTTGCCTGAGTGTACCCTCATGTAATATAACTCTAACCCATGACAGTGAAAGATCATGGTACACAGGCTATGGCACTACCCAAAACTAGAGAACAATGGTTTGATTTTGTGCAATAGTTGACCCCTTCAGTGAATAAGAAGTTTTGGTCATCCTAGTAATTGCCAGGTGTATGAGAGGAGAGGAGAATGTGTAAAGAATAGGACAGACTATTTAGTGTACGTGTTGCCAAAGAAAAAATTAGCTGCAGCCATAGAGGAATTCCATTTAGTACTATCTGGCCTGCCAAAGGACCAATCAACTCTCTAGCGGTGGTACCTCAATTGGTGACTGGTGCATTAGGTAACCTGTTACTTATAAGTATCTTTTGATATATAATAGAAAAATAATTCAAGAAAAGTTAATTTTATATCTATGATTAGTAAAAAGGTATTGTGTGTGCCTTTTTAGGTGTACCGCAAATTGCTATGTTTTTTCAATGGTGTAAAAAGAGTTTCCTCTCACAAATATAGTAGAACCTCGGTTTACAAGTAACGCGTAACTTTGAATATAAACAATTTTGGAGAGGAAAGTAGCCTACATATTTGAATTGGGTTACGAAAATTGCATTGATCTGGGAGTAAGATATTTTGTTCCGCTTGGGCATTCTTTATTTAGACAAGTACTAACGAGATTAGTACAGGGTGAGCAGAAATCAGACACACGGGGCCATACTCCAACCACTCAGTGTTCACGTCCTGTACCAACAATTGGATGTCTTATTTTCATGCCATTTAAAAAAAAACAAGGCAAAAACAGTCGTGTCTAGATAGCTTTTTGTGAAAGGTGAACGTAAGTGTGTAAAAAAATGACGACCAAATGTGCTTAAAGCAAGTGTTTTTGTTCGTGATAGTGAACGTCTTTCAAGAAACGGAACTCCTAGTATTTTACCAGAAGTTATCTTTGATGGAGATTCTCACTCCAAGCAATAACCCCTTCATCCTCCTCCTCTTTAAAGGTAAAGTGCAATTCAATTTGTCAATATTTCTATTTTACTACTAACTATTAATTTGTATTAATTTCTGATGTTAGGGGTTTTAATTTTAACAATAATTATGATGAAAAAAACTTGCAAAATTATTTTATACAGCATGTGTATTTATGGAAGTGTGAAATGCATAGAGTGAAAATATATTTTATTTTTTTATAAGAAAAATTATTCTAGGATACGAGTTTTCGGGTTATGAGCTCGATCCTAGGATGAATT
>NC_090769.1:41052143-41069643 GCF_036898095.1 Palaemon carinicauda | reverse complement strand
GAAGAATCATCAAACTGATGAAAAAAGAATTGAAAAAGGACGTCAACAGATCTTTGCTTTAAAGGGTGAAATGGAAATATAAAAAAAAAGATATGGAGTGATAAAAATTTCAGAGAATTTCTCTACAATGCTTCACTATAGTGATATAAAAAATGCCCTTGCCAATGGATATATGAAACTCCTGAGCCCGAACCAAACGTAAAAGTAGGATAAGTAAAGATAGCATTAAAAGGTATGGAAAGGGGCAATGCAGTAGAAGGTGGCCTAACAATTCATTCAATAAAAGATGGCTGAAATTTACACCAAATGTCTGCAAGAATGCTCTAAACCTGCAGCTTTGAAAAGTTTAATCAGCATACCAATTCACAAAAAGATATAAAAGGCCTAGAAAATTAAAGCCTAAAAAGTCAGCTCTCATTAATATATGAAATGTTTACCAAAATCATATTATGCCGAATAGGAAGACAACTTGACTCATCAATTAAGAGAGCTGACAGGCGGTAGAAGTGGGTATTCCACAACTGATCATATCCCTATGATTAACCAGCTAATGGAAAAATCAACAGAGTATGACAAACCACTATGTAAGTCATATATAGACTATGAGAAAGCTCTTGATTCTGTTAAAACCTTACCAGCAAGGAAAGCCCTTCAAAGACACGGAATAGATGAATTTATGTTTGAATACTTGAAGATATATTTACGTGAAGTACACCAATCCTTAAACTACATAAAGATAGTGAGAAAATTCCAATTAAAAAAGGAACTAGACAGGGAGAACACATATCTCCTAAATTATTCACAGCATGCCTAGAAGTTTTTAAAAAATTGAATTGGGAAAATGTAGTATTTAACATTAATGGGGAATGTCTTATCACTTCAGATTTGGAGATGGCATGGTTCTACTTATTGAATTATGTGAGAAATTATAAAAGATGATTGAAGATGTGAATAGAGAAAGGAGGAATGTAGGAATGATAAATGAATGTGAGAAAAACTAAGATAATGTTCAAGGAAAATGCATAAAGACTATAAATAAAGGTTATGGACAAACTTTTGGAGAAGATTGTTAATGAATATATGAAGTTAGGACAAAGAGCAAGTGTTTCCCAAGAACATGGGACCGAAATTAAAAGAAGAATAAGCATGGCATCCTGAAAATTAAAATTCCACTTTCTCTAAAAGGAAAAGTATTTAATTAGATTTTCTTACCAGTGTTAACTTATGCATCAGAAGCTTGGAGCCTTATTAAAGCCTTAGAACATAAGCTTCTAAGAATGATGATGGTAATAACACTTAAAGAAAGAAACAGCAACGTGGATATGGGAGCAGACTTAAGTAGGGGTTATGCTAACAACGTGTAAGAAAAATAAATGGACATGGGCAGGACGTACAAGATGAATGATAGATGATAGATGGACATTAAGAATAGCAGAATGGGTCCCTAGAGATTATAAAAGAAGCAGGGGAAGGCAGAGGAGACGATGGATTACCGAACTAAGAAAATCTTGCAGGTATAAATCGGCATAGACAGACCATAAACAGAAGACAGTTGAAGGACATGTTTGAGACTTGTTCTTCAGTGAACTGGCAGTGGCTGATTGTAATATTTATACACACACACACACACACACACACACATATATATATATATATATATATATATATATATATATATATATATGTATGTATATATATATATATATATATATATATATATATATATAATTATATATATATATATATATATATATACATACATATATATGTAATTATATATATATGTATATATATATATATATATATATATATACATATATATATATATATATATATATATATATATATGTATATATATATATATATATATATATATATATATTACGACTAGCGAATTGCGTAAATTCCCGAGCTCCAAAACTCACCTGTTCCGCATTACATAAGTCTGATACATACGAGCATTAGCACCAAGCTCTGTGAAAATTCTGCAACTCCCAGACGGTAATATATATGAACACTGAATATCCAAAGGTCTCATTACATAACTTAAAACAAAAACTTGGTGATTACTTTATGTGAACTATTTTAAAACCAGCCTCTTACCTCGGTTCTTAGTCAGGGATTCGAAAGAAGTACTGAAACAAATATTGGTGGTAGATATAATACACATTTTTACAAAGATAGATATATTCTAGAAGAAATTACAAAAATTCAAAAAAATTATCACCCAAAATAAATCACTCAAAATTTAAATCAGAATCAGACGTGGGACTTGTAATAAATCACTTCAGAAAATAATACAAACACTCATTTCATTAGAAATTAATATTTTAAAAATATTTATTTTTGACAGTTAATGAAATTTACATATATGTAACTGTTACGTTTACGTCTTTTGGGTCACACAAGTTTACAGAATGGTTAAAAAAAAATTTTAATGCACTTATCTTTAACCTAACTATACAAGGCCACTAACAAAATAATCAGTATAAATTATATATAATACTCCCTGCAATTTCCTTCTAAACAGATACAAAAATATGTCAATGTTTCACGAACACTGTACACACTTTTGAGAAAAAACACTATTCACGTATGACAGGAGACTAACTGGAGAGGCGCTTGAGAGAGGGTTGGCGGAACGATGGCCTTCGTAATCAGGCTGAAATTTTCTGTCCATTGCCATGCTAGGCCCCTTATATATGCATCCTAATTCATTCCAGAACCTTCCAGTTTGTCATCTGAAAGCTTGGAGGCTTGGCTTTACGCCGCAAGATTGCCAACTTGTCAAGTTGAAGACAGGTACCAACGTCACATGGTGATAGGCAACCTCTCAGCTAACTCCACCCACCACCTCTCATAACATTACAAAAAAAAAAAGAGATAATCTAACTCCCTAATCTTCGTGCATTTTCTAACCATGTGGAAAAAAATGACGAAATCCCTCGTGCGATATAGTAACAAGATTACGTAGGACTTCATAACAAAACTACGTGAAACAAAAAGGTAATTCTTTAGAAGGACATGAATTTACCTATATGGAACAGAATGAAAATACAATTAAAGGAATGACGAAAGTCTTATGTAATTTACATGCATTACTTGATCCTACGAGAGTGGAACTCACAGTACGAGCTTACTATACATCTATTCAATACACACAAAAAAAAATGTCAATAAAATATTTACTCTCATGCTAGACCAGCTACGTAAGAATGTATATATATATATATATATATATATATATATATATATAGATAGATAGATAGATAGATAGATAGATAGATATGCACGGAATGTTTATTACTTTCATTTAAACAGGCCAAAGTTTCTTTTATATTCTCCCCCTTTTAAGAACGGCCAAGCCATTTCCCGCAAGGAAAAGGTTGTCTGGGAAGACACCAAATTGCTCTTTTATTTAGGATGACGAACCATCTCATATCCTTATTCATCTTTCCAATTTGGTTTGGAATTAGTTATAATCAGTTAATGAATAATCACCTAGATGTGAAAAGTTGGTTTAGAGATTTTTTAACATACCAGGAACTCTCTCTCTCTCTCTCTCTCTCTCTCTCTCTCTCTCTCTCTCTCTCTCTCTCTCTCTCTCTCTCTGCACACACACATACTTCTTCATCGAAGTTTGATAATTATAGATTAGAATTTCCTCTAAAGTATTTACCTTTACACCGGAACACATTTGTTTAACTACAATATTATTTCCTGTCTCAGATATATATATATATATATATATATATATATATATATATATATAGAGAGAGAGAGAGAGAGAGAGAGAGAGAGAGAGAGAGAGAGAGAGTAATACCTCAGGATACGAAAATAATCTGTTCCGTATGTTCCGTATAGAGTTTTTTGACATTTCAAATCACTTGCTGTTCCATGGGCTGGAGGAGAGGTGTGGTGCTAGGGGGAAGGTAGATAACCTTGATAAAGGAATATTCTAGGAGGATAACATCCTAGAGGCCATGAGGGTGAGCAGGGGCGTTTTCCAACACCTACAGAACTTTCAGTGGGAGGAAGTTTTCTTCCAAATAGTTTTCAACAGTCGGACGGAATCAGAGGTATACAGCATTAGTCCTCCACATCCGCGGAAGCTTCTCCTTCAGCAATTTGTGGGACTTGAAGGGTCGACGACTCTGTAAATGATACACCAGTAGGGGTTTAACCTTACTAGATCAGGAATAAGAAATTTAATAAGCTGTAAACTCCTGTTTAACAAAATAACGGGAGGATTAACCGATGAAGACCAGACAGGAGAATAATACTCAAAACAATGTAGATTAAACAATTAAAAAACTTCTTCAGAATAGACTGATCACCGAAAATCTTACAAGAATTTCTCAATAGGTCAATTTCTTGTGCAATTGAAGAAGACACAGATCTAATGTGTTTCTCAAAAGTAAACTTGCTGTCGAGAATCACACCTAAAATTTTAAAATATTCAAACAGAAATAAAGAAACATTAGCAATGCAGAGATCCAGTTCTTGAGGAACAACCCTCCTTGACCTACTTACAATCATACATTGAGATTTTTTTGGATTCGACTTTATACCCAATAATTCGCACCATACACTAATTCTAGTTAGTTCTCTATTAAGGCATTCAGCAACCTCAGATCTAAATTTAGGAGATTAAATTAATGCAATGAGAGTAGCATCATCTGCATATGCAACGAGCTTGTTTTCAAGGCCAAACCACATGTCATGTATATCAAGTTTGAAAACTAATGGGCCAAGAACACTACCCTGAAAAACACCAGATATCACATTCCTATATACACTATGGTACCCATCAACAATAACTCTTTGCAATCTATTACTTAGAAATTCAACAATGATACTAAAAAAGACTCTCCCACTCCCAACAGTTTGAGTTTAAAAACAAGGTCCTCATGATTACCACAGTCAAAGGCACCACTAAAATCAAGGACCAATTATTAGAACTTCCCGACCACAATCAAGGAATTTCTGAACTGCATTGGAAATTTTAAGGTCATTACATGCTCTAAGGCCTTTGTGAAAACTAATTTGCAAACTAGGAAACAGATTATTACCCAAAGGAAACCTATTTAGATGTTTTGCCAAGAGACATTCAAGAACTCTAGATAATATGGTAGTTATAGAAAGTGGGTGGTAATCAGTTGGACTTGAGTTACTACAAACACATATACATAGTGGAGTAACATTACCAATTCTCCAACAATAGCTAAAACCTTCTCTTCTTGCTAACTTGCGCAAAATAACAGATAACTTTGGAGCTAATAAATCTACCGTCTATAAAAACCACAAAGGAAAAATAACATTTGGTCTATACCTCCATAAGCATCAAGGTCCATCAGAGAGCTTTAATTTCACGAGATCGGGAAGCTAAACTAGTTAGTTTAGCCTCGGGAAAACAGGAATGAGGAAGATCAAGTTTCTTATAACTCTTCTTACCGTCAAACTCATCACCCAAAAGGTTCCCTTTTCCTTTAGACAGTAAGTGACAGAGCCATCTGGTTTATGTAAAGGAGAAACTGTTGCATCTACACCAAAGATTGCAGATCTAAGGGTAGTCTACTATTTATGCTCCTGGGTTGTACCAGAAGGGATTTCTATTATGATTAAATTTTATTAGTTTTCAGTTGAAGCATAAAATCTCTGAGCAAAAGCTCTAAGCAGAGTATAGTTATTTGAAGTCAAATTTGATCTGTTACCCTTCCAAAGATGACAGGCCTCCTGTTTCTCCATATAAGCACGTCTACAATTGTCATTGAACCATGGTTTGACTTTCACTCGGTACCTTAGCACACGAGAAGGGATACGCCTATAAATTAAGTTGACTAGATTCTCATTCAAAGGAACAACAAGATTAACACTACTATACAATTGTGACCAATTCAAGCCCAAATGATCATGCAAAAAATCATTCCAGTCTGCTTGAGATTTTATATAAATCAAACTTGAGTATGATACGGTACATTATCGACAGGCTGCTCCGTCTTCAACTCTAATGAAATCACGGCATTACCAGTTGTCCCAGTCGAAGAACCAACTGACGCTGTTTTTATATTTCTAAAGAAATTATTTCTAAATAGTATTCACTATTTTTTCGCTCGAATGTAACTCACTTTCTTTTACAATAACGGAATCTCATATCTTAATTCATATATGAATGGAACATGTTGTATAGGGTATTTTTTTTTTTTTTAATGCGGTCTCCAAAACAATTTTGTTGGATCTCAAGCTTATTTTCCACAGTACGGCTATTAGTTCTTATTTATTATTCTCTTTGCTTCTATTGGTCGTCATCGTTTGTATATGGCTTTAATGTCATGGGCTTTCTCAAATTGTCTTTCGTGAAATTATAAAAGCTTTTTCTGTTATTGAAGAATGAAAAGTTACTGGCAGATACCATAGTTTAACTTTATCCTTTAGTAACTGACTAATCTTGAGCCATCCCTATTCATTGAAAAAATATTTTCATAGCTTTTCTTAAACTTTTGCCAATATAACAGGATATCCTACTGAGAAATAAGGAACAATGGTGTTTCCCCTCCTGTAGATCAACAACAAGTAATCGTTATTTAAATTGATTTATAATTTGATAGAGAATACCGAATTACTCGGCTCCAGCCAAATTCGTCACAGCTCCACTACTCTTGGAAGCTAGGTACGCCAATTACCATATTCCATTATATTATAGAAGCTCTCAATTTAAGGCTTTGAATAGAATCGGTTATTGAAAGTACTACTGTAATAGGATCTAAGACCCAAAATAGAATCTTCTGTTGAGGCTGTGTCAACTTTCCTATAAGAGCAAGTAATTGGCACTCAGAAATGTGAAATTGCTGAAGAACCAAAAAAGAGCGACTGAAATTATTATTGACGGCGAGAAGAGAGAGAGAGAGAGAGAGAGAGAGAGAGAGAGAGAGAGAGAGAGAGAGAGAGAGAGAGAGAGAGAGAGAGAGAGAGAGAAGAAGAAGAAGAAGGGATCATATGTCTATTTTTAAGTTTGGTCTCCAGGTTTCCATCTGTTGAACAATACACTCTCCCATCTCACCCCCTTCAAATCTGTTGACCTGTGATGTTGCTTTTGACCATTTTCAGATCTCTCATGCAAACTTTTCTATATTCTTTTATAAGTAAGTTCCTACTTATTTTATCATTAATATTTCTGCTCTATAACTTTTTTATTATGTATATATCATTAATAACATCACATAAGAAAAGTTAATATCATGTTTTTCTGCTTTTGCTATTTTTCTTCAAATAAAAAGTCCTCCACTTAGAAAATTTCAAGTGGAGTTCTGTGTAAATCTCCATGAAAGTTTCTACATGACCCAAACTGATGTGGGGGTCTGAGGACCCTTTCTTTTACTGCTAGTATAGAATAAATTGATAAACAAACATACTTGCGTTGCAAATTATTTTATCAGAACTTAGTAACTGACTAATCTTGAGCCATCCCTATTCATTGGAAAAATATTTTTTTTAGCTTTTCTTAAAGGGGGTTGACTCGCATTTTATGAATTACTTGTTTCTTTCTCCTTTTCTATACTGTTTAAATCTTTTTCCTTTCACATCCTCAAGACTCGTTTATTTTCCATATAGCAGCTTTATAGAAAGTTATATCACCTGGAACCTTATTTCCAGTCCCATTGATATTGGGATAGATATATCTTAAGACGCGAACATTCATTTAGCTTAGCCCTCGATATCTCTACGGCTCTAAAGATAATATGGAATAAAGGTCTGCAGCTAAACTTTCTACTTATTGCTCCATAATTCATCCTTATCTCTCCCTACACCTATTGAGGGTACGGGCCTCGGTTAGATTTAGCCATTCGTCTCTATTTTGGGCTGTTCAATCAATACTTCTCCATTCGTCATCACCTACTTCACTCTTCATAGACCTCAGCCAAGTAGGCCTGGGTCTTCCAACTCTTCTAGTGACTTGTGGAGCTCAATTAAATGTTTGATGATTTAATCTCCATAATTTAGTGAGTGATTAATATGTATAAATGAAAAGGCTACCTTTGGTATTCTGAATAGAATGAATTAGTTTATTTATTGTTAAAATGTTTATTTCAACATGTTTGTGGATAATAATTCATAATACTCGGGGGGGAATAATGAATTAAACTAATACAAAATATGTTATAAATTTTACGGTTAGTTACAGCTTCTTTAGATGTGTTAATCTTTAATTACAATAACATTCCTAAATGGCCGGGTGGAAAATATATGCAATATTATGAAAACTGGCCTATAAGAGAATTCTCTTTGAAGATATGCTTTAGGTTATGAAGCTAAAAGCGTAAAGGTAAGACCAAGGCAATAGCATTCTGGTGGGATAAACTTATTTCTCCCGTGACATGGATGGGCACTTAAAGCATCTTCGATACGAGTTCAAATATTCTTGGGGCCTGAAAATTATGATAAGATTCCATTTTCCAATTTCACTAACATGCTTATATTTTAAGTGGAAAATATTTGTTTTGAGCCCGGTCAATACTTGCTTTTCTGACTAACAATGAATAACAAAAAACGTCGCCACATAAACCCTTGACTATTCATAAAGCAAGGCGTTGGGCCAACAATTTCACCGTATGAATATCTGGTGAAAACTGAATGAGTAACAATATTTGATATTACAGTCCAACTTGAATCGTTGATAACAGACCAATATTGAATCTTCTATTTTCATTGAAAAATTCTTGTTTAACTTTTCCTAAAGGTGCGACTTAGTATCTTACGAACTACCAATCTTACGGTTTCGTTTGCTAAACTGCTCAAATTTCTCCTCTGTCACTACTTCGAAACCTTTATGTATATATATATATATATATATATATATATATATATATATATATATCTGTGTGTGTATATATATATTATTAGAAGCTAAGCTACAACCCGAGTTTGAAAAGCAAGATGGTATAGTGCAAAGGCTTCAACAGGGAGAAATAGCACAGTACAGAAAGAAAACAAGGAAATGAATACATCACTAGAGAAGTAATAAAACCAAAATAAAATATTTTAAGAACAGTTACAACATTAAATTAGGTCTTTCATATATAAACTATAAAAACGTAAAAAAAAAAAAAAAAAAAAAAAAAACAGGAGGAAGATAAATAAGATAAAACAGTTTCCCGAGTGTACCGTAGAGCAAGAGAACTCTAATCCAAGACAGTGGAAGGCCATGGTACAGAAGATATGGCATTACTCAAGACTAGAGAAAAATGGTTATATATATATATATATATATATATATATATATATATATATATATATAAGAAGCATCAATTTATATATTTATCAGGTTTTGTCAGTAAGTTAAACAATAAGAAACTTATTCGTGTTTTTTTTTTTTTTTAAGTTAAACTGACTAACTTAGTTTAGCATCTACAGTATGCCCTGTGCACAGGCGAGCAGTTAGGTTGTAACTGAGACTCGTGAATGCAACTGAATTTCATTTGGTTAGAGCTTGAGTATTTATACATCCTGTTCCAGTCAAGAACAGCACTAAAATTTTAACACAATAGTGTAGGAAAATATAGGAATAGACAGGTTATCATTGAAAGGGGAGACCGATAAAAATATAAAAAAAAATAAGAAATACCGTTAGTGTTCGAGCATATGATACTTGAGCGGTACATGGTTCCCCCCCTAAAAAAGACGTACATGTGAAATAGGGCTCCCCGTTCTTTAGAGGCTTACCGTAGGTAGGTTATCTAGCAGGAGATATGCTGGTTTTAGGCGATCAATAGAGCCCCAGTCCTCTTTGCGTTGCATGTTGAAGAGGAATGCTTTCGGCCTACGATGGATCACGAGGAAAGGGCCAGTGTAAGGGGGAGTTAACGGTGGCTTGCTAGTGTCGTTGCGCAGGAAAAAATTTGTTGATGAGTGTAGATCTGTCAGTATATGTTGCTTAGCTTGGGGCTTGTAAGTCTGGCAGCATGGAGTAAATTTTCCCACAACATGACGTAGGCGCTGGAGATTGTAGATAGAAAAAATTTGGCAGGGACCACCAACGGATAGCCATACTCCATTTCAGCTGCTGAGACATGTAGGACGTGTTTAGGAGAGGTTTTTAGTCTCAGGAGAATCCATGGAAGCTGGGTGAACCAGTTGGAGTCCTTGCAGTGGGACATCAAAGCTGCTTTGAGGGTAAGGTGAAAAAGTTCAACCATAACGTTGGCAGCAGGATTGTATGTGGCTGTCTGATGAAGGGTGATACCCATGAAATTCGCTATTGATATCCACAATTAAGAGGTGAATTTGGTACCCCTATGGGAAGTAATATGCACAGGAATACCAAATCTTGCTATCCATCCTGAGAGTAAGGCAGATGTACACAAGGCGGACATTGCATTTTCCATGGGAATGGCTTCAGGCCAAGAGTGGAGCGGTCAATGACGGTAAACAGGTAACAATGTCTTTGTGATGTGGGTAGGGGACCTACAACATCGACGTGAATATGGGAAAAGTGCTCCTGAGGTTGAGGAAAGGTGCTCACTCCTGAATCCGTGTGTTGATGTACTTTTGAGGTTTGGCATGAAGTACAAGCATGGACCCAATCCTTAACATCCTTAGTAATGCCATGCCAAATGAACTTTGTCTTCTGTAGCTGTGAAATAGAACACTGTGAGGGATATGACATCACAGAGGAGAGTGGCGTTGGAGTCGTTGACAGTTATGTCCTCCCAACAGAGGGGTGTGCAGGATGTCCTACATGCTTGGTACTCTGGATCTTTTCGTTGGTCTTCTGCCAAGGGATTCATTTCCCCAAGGCCGTGTTGAAGGGTACAGTTGTATTCAGAGATAGTGGAAAGATGTCAGCGTGGACGGGTGGACCAGGTGTCGGACTATTGAGTGAAGGTGTGCATCAGAGGCATATTGTCCGTGCGAATGACAAGAGGTGTACCTTTCAAGAAGTGGCAATTCCCGATCGAAGGTGGAGTAGCAGGATTCTGCCTTGTACAGTTTTATACTGAAGAAGGCCAATGGGTGGGCCTAGCCGTTGACCACCTGCTCGAGTACTGCCCCAGTAGTGACATCGCTGGCATCATTGGAGAGAAGGAAAAGTGCATGTGGCAGAGAAAGAGTGAGAGCAGCAGCGGTTGATAGGGCCTTCTTTGCGCTGCAGGAGGCTGCTTCTTGAAAGGGGGGCCAAGAGTGTTGGCATAGAGGGGGCCAATAGTGTCGGCATAGAGGAGGCCAAGAGTGTCGGCGATGGCTGGCAGGAAACGTTGATAATAGTTGGTCATGCCTAAGAATTCTTACAGTACTTTGACAGTCGGGGGTGTGGGGAAGCTCTGAGAAGCTGCTATCTTCTCAAGGAGGGGGGTCGACTCCTTCAGGAGTGATGTGGGCCCCTAAGGACAATACTTCATTGGCGCCAAAGGTACACTTGTTGTACCAGATTACAAGGCCGTTCTGTTGTTGGCTGTCAAGAATGATGTATAGATGACGGAGGTGTTCCTCTTTGGAAGAAAAGAACACAAGTATGTCGTCCACATAAACTACACAGAAGGGGAGGTCCCGTAAGATGCCGTCCATGAGACGCTGAAAAGTGGCCCTAGAATTAAGAAGACCAAAACAGGAGAAATTAAAGGTGTTAGTACCGAAGGTAGTGATAATGGCGTTCTGGGGGATTTCTTCTGGGTTCAGGGGCACCTGATAATACCCCTTCAGGAGGTCGAGTATGGAGAAAGCCTTCTGTTTGTGCATCTGGTTCTGTCTGCACGTTGAGGCGCCTGTAATCCCCACATGAATATAGAGAGCCATCTTTCTTCAGGACAGTTGTGTAAGGGGGATGACCATGGGTTTGAGGCCTTTTGACAAAGGCTCATTTCGTCCATTTCGGCAAACGTTTGTCTATTGGCTGCCAAATGATCTGATGCCAGATGTCTGAATCTGGCAAACACTGGTGGGCGGGTCGTCTTGATATGGTAGTAAATACCGGTTTTTGCAGGAACCGTGGGTGTTTGACGAAGTTCTGGACGGAAAACATCCAGTTAACGGTGTGAGGAGGTGGGTGCTGGCATCCTTGGGTGCGCTGATGTACGAGTGAGGCTGGAGGGGCCGGGTTGGAGAGGCGTATTGACTAACTGTCGGTGAGCTACTTTGACCAGGAAATGTGAGAGGAAGTCTGCACCGATAATTGGCAACGTGATGTCAACTACAAAAAACGTCCAAATATATTTGGCACTTCCTAACAATAATGTGAGGGTTTCTTAACTGTGAGTGGGTATCGCAGATCTGTTGGCAGCTACCAGGCGGATGTCGGCGGATATCTTGGCAGAAGAGACCGGTAATTAATTTTATGTGTACCAAAAATCGCATGCCCCTAACTGTGTCATGTAAAAAGAAAAGATTAGTGACAGGCGAGGCCACTGCCGCTAGTGATAGCCTACTTACACGTTGTTTCGCCATTAACAACCATGAGCACATTTCTTCACAGCAGCCCTGAATTTGGAGTATTAGTAGTATAACTATGGCCGATGGGAGTCAGTAAGTTTTATGAGAGGTCGGTGGTTGGAACGTAAGCGAGGGGTGGTATATGTGGGTGTTGGGCGGCTTTGTCACTGCTCCTGTATGTCACAGGGTGGGAGTCCATGTCCTAGAGCATTTACATCCTCTTCGGTTGATGTTGAATAGTTTTCCACTTTGTCAGGAGTGGAGGCATTGATGCTGGTCTAGAAGATGGGTATGGCAGCACGTATAGGTTCGGGTAACCATCATACCCAAAGTGCACGAATTAGATTCACTTCACAAGGAGAGCCGTCAGCGGCAGGTTGCAAGCGAGCAATACTGGTCATTTCCCTGAGGACGAGCGAAGCCTTTTGGTCCCCCAAATGGTTGTGGAGAGAGCTAAAAAAAATTCGCTATGTGGACGGCCGGTGATGGCGAGTAATGCTCCAGGAGGTATGATTTGAGGTCTTTAACTTAATGGGAGTGTCCCCTTGTTTCCACAGCCAGTTGGAGGTTTCCGGGAAAGTGTCTCCGGAGATTGCCGCGAGAACATAATCAGCTCGGTTGCTTGACTGAGTTAAGCCCTTTATGCGAAACTAGACTTCAGCACCTTGGAACCAGGCGAACTCTTCTCCGCTGGTGAAGGACGGTAGTTTTAGGGGCATAGTGTAAATAGCTGAGTCAGTATCTGAGGGCGGCATCATTAAAGAGTAAAGCACGGGAGGTGCTTGAACACCCCGGTGGTCACCAATGTGCCAGCGAGCAGTTAGATTGTAACTGAGAGACTCGGGAATGCAGCTGAACTTTATTTGGTCGGAGCTTGAGTATTTATACAACTTGTTCCAGTCAAGAACAGCATAAAAATTCAAACGCAATGATGTAGGAAAATACATGAATAGACAAGTTATCAGTGAGAAGGGCGATTATTTTTTTTTTTATTTAAATATTAAGGATTTTGCAGTTCCTATGCTGTATACTATATTGATAGGTTAGAAAGATGAGTTTATTGAGGTGGGTGATTTTCTGGTATATTGGTAGTTTTATTAAGTTTTTAAATGCAGTTGTATTTTCAGTCCTGAAAGTCAATGGTTAATTTTCATAACTCATATTATTTTAAGATTTTAAGCCTCCTTTGATAAAAAATAGGTATTCGCAATTGTTGATACACACCATAGTGACGACATAAATGTAAAATCTTGTTTACTCATGATAGTGTTCTTGTCTGCTTATATATGTAGATAATTCTTTTTCCTTTACATCGGTCACCGGTCACATATCTTGAAAGTCAACGTTTGGTTAATGAATCCTTTAGATAATATCTAACAAAGATTAGCCATTTTGAAAATTGTAGGGATGAAGTTAAACCCTGACAAAACTTATAATTGTAAGTCAAGGACTGTGGATCCTACTCACCCAGTTCTTTTTATTGAAAAGGTATCTTTCACTACATGCAACTCAGCATTATAGGTTTGATTCTTGATTATAAATTAACATTTGAAAAACACGAATTGTCTGTCTTTTCTTCAATTGCACAACTAAAATGTATATAAAGAAACTCTGTGAAGATTTTTGGGAAGTTGTCTCTCTTGAGGAAATGTTTTTATGCAATTGCTCTACTTTGTTTTGAATATCTTTTTGCTGTTTTGTCTTCAGCAGCTAACTATTATTTCAGCTTTTTGAAAAAAAAAAAAAAACTGGTAGTCTATAATTATAATACCTTATTCCTGATTAGGGTACTAATACCTGGGACCGTATATCAGTTAGCTCTTGTAGCATTTTGTTTAGGATTTTTCAAAGTTCTGACCATCATTTGCATTCAGATATTACAAAACTATACCATCCACAATACAGTAGAATGTATTTAGTTAATTATACCAGTCTTCTCATTTCATTTCATAAGTAAATGACACACAAAATTTTAGAAGTCTCATTCTGGATTATGAAACTGTAAAATAATATTCCGATTTATATAGCTGAATTATTGGAACTTCAGAAGTTCAAACGTGATGCAAATGGTTTTCTGTTGAACTGGTTGACAAGTCTTTTTTATATTTCATATATTACTTATCTGTTTAATATTTTTATTCATCGGGATGATTATATTCCTTATCTATATTTCTCTTTTATAATTTATATTCTACTTTCTATTTTTTTTTCATTTTTAATTTTTTTTTTGCTTATCAGTTTTAAAACTGATATCGCTGCGTGGCTAATAATAGTAATAGTAATGATAATACACGATTAACCTTCCTTTTCTGTATGCGTTAGCCTTTGTATCTGATTGTTGGATTTTTATTTGATACCAGTTGACAGTTTCTAGTATAGTACTCTGTATTTTCACACATGCCATATATTGTTGTCGATGTTATTGCCCCAAATGGTGTTGCTCTTCAATATTTTTATTTATTTTCTTCTTTTTTTATCCACTTCTACTGGCTCCACCCCATATTTGCATTGTTCTATATCCACATCCATTGGCTCTGCTTCATCGTACAAAAAAAAATTTTTATATTCCGAAATAAAATACAATATTCTTTATTATATAAATTTCAGAAAAGTGGGTGTTTTTTTTAGGCTTCATGCTTTCTTTAAGAGATATATGACTAATTCTGATAATGGAAAGTTAAGAATATCTTCGTCGATATTATATCCTCGTAAGGAGTAATATTCACCTGCTTTAACTACTGATAACGAGCGTTTAAAAGTTATATCAAATAAGGGAAAACCACACTCATATGAGTCTACGTGGGAGTAGGCGTATTAACGTGAAAACCAAGAGATAAACAGCCACCATATTGTATTTGTAATTATTATAATTGATATTATAGAAGTTAAACAGTCATAAATATGATAAACTATGAAAAATAAACATTTATAACGAGTTTATAAAAGACGGTATGCACTTAAAAATAGATTATAGAATTACGTCTATAATCTATTTTTAAGTGGAAAATAAAATTCAGTGTCTATGGCAGACATCTTGGATATCTCCATCTGACAGCGTCAGCTTAGAAGATACAGTTTGGCAAACAGCAAAATGGATTCAGCACACCCAAAACCTTTAAAAAATGTGTTTGCCAACTTTACGCAAAAATGCCGGGGGCTCCCCAAATATCTGGAAATCGGATTAGTCTTTTTCTAGTCCACTGCAGAACAAAGGCCTTACACATGTCCATTTACGTGTGTCTGCTTTTAGTGTTTCTATTCCAGATTATATCCGCAAATTCTCTTTGTTCCTCAATCCATCGTCTTCTTTTCTTTCCCCTGCATCTTTTTTAATCTCTAGGGACCTATTCTGTTATTCTTAATGTCCGTCAATTATCTGTCATTCCTTTATATATCCTGCCAATGTCTATTTATTTTTATTAAAAGTTGTTAGAATATCCTATACCTTAGTTTGCTCTCGTATTCATGTTGCTCGTTTTCTGTCTCTTAGTATTAATCCAATCATTATTTTTTTCAATAGCTCTTTTGAGTTGTACTGGCTTATGATCTAAGGCTTTAGTAAGGCTGCAAGCTTCTGATGCATAAGTTAATACTGGCAGGACAATCTAATTAATAACTTTCCATTTGAAAGAAAGTGACATTTTACTTTCCCTAATCCCGTTTTGCCTACCAAAAGCACTCCATCAAATGCATATGCTTCTTTTGATTTTGGTCTCATGTCCTGATGAAATACTGTCTGTTCTAACTATGTATATTCATTAACAATATCTCAAGGTTCATTCATAATCTTCATTGGTTGTCTCTGCTTTTCATTGAAAATTATCTTAGTTTTACTCATATTATTTTCAGTCCTACCTTTCTGCTCCCTCTATTTAAATCTTCTAAATATCTATCTTTATATGTATATATATATATATATATATATATATATATATATATATATATATATATATATATATTCTGTAATAGGTGGTATATCTTAGCAATCCATGTTTGCCAACGGTTATAATTGTATAAGCGGATGAGCAACTTGGTGGAGTAATGAGAGCTTTGGGTGCAGAGAAAATGTCCCCCACATAATCTAGATGAAATCACTGGCAGCAGGTGACAATCTGCCTCTTCGGCGTTTACTCCTTATGCCTGGTGGTTCTTCTTACTAGAATTAGTATGGACTGGCAGGGGTCACTTGTCTTAGTTAGATAGGCAATGCACATCACAAGGAACTGGCCATCTTTTGATGTATTTAGCCGATGAATCCTCTATGGATTTAATCAGTCATGGGAAGAGAAGATGACAGAATGGCCACCAGTCCTGGTTGTAGCAGGGTGTTAGGAATCTCCCTGTTTATAAATACTAAGAAAAAATTTAAAATTGGTGATTGGAATGTTCGAACCAGGAATCAGATTGGGAAGTTACAGCAACTGGAGAGTGAAGTTATGAAATATAGTTTGGATATCTTGGAATTAATTGATACACGTTGTAAGGGGATTGGTAAGGAAACATTAAATCAAGGCAATATATATATATATATATATATATATATATATATATATATATATATATATATATCTACTTAGGAAGATCAGATGGAGTTGGAAGAGTAGGGTTTGGAATGATGATAACACCAAGAGCAGAAAAGGTATTAACCGAGTGGAGAGTTGTGAATTGTAGATTATTACTATTAAAATTCAAATCAAAACGGTGCAATATGAGTAATATAGTTTGCTGTGCCCCAGCAAATGATTTCCCTGAAGAAAGGAAATATGAATACTTAAAAGTAATGAAAGAGATTCCTGGGAGTGATATGAAAATTATGATTGGCGACTTCAATGCTAAAGTTGGAAGAAATAACCAAGGGATAGAGAATGTGATGGGTGTCGAGGGTCTTGGCGAAGATGCAAATGAAAATGGAGCACATTTCATAGTTTTCTGTTCAGCAAACAATCTTGTCATTGGAGGTACTCTTAACAACAAAAAACATCCAAAAGTATTCATGAACTTCACCATGTGGTATTAAAAAAAAATCAGATAGATCACATTACCATTGATATAGAGAGAAGGAGGAATCTGAGAAATG
>NC_090769.1:41034643-41044643 GCF_036898095.1 Palaemon carinicauda | reverse complement strand
TCTCTTGGAATTTCTTTATCCATCGACGTTAAAAAATATTTAACAATAATTAGAGTTAAAAGCACATTGTATTATAAATTTTCTAAGTAAAGGTAAATATTTTTTTCATGCATTCACTTCTTATCAACTCACTTATGAATCGAACCATTAACGCTAAATTGCCTGTGATTACGTGTCATCAACCAGTTTGGTTTACAGTACACATAGGGCATGCAAGCACACCATCAAAGATGTGCAACATTACAATAGAAATTTATCTTCAACTTAATTCTTAATTCCAGTACGTCTCCTTGTTAGTCTGCTTGATGTTCTTATTCACTTTCTCTGCCTTGGGATTTTATACTGACTATTTTTTTCTCACTTTATTCCTGACTACCCGGTTCATTATCTTGCATGGCTGTATTGGCTCTTCTATTCTTCTCATGAAACTGTATTTCAAATAATTATCCCCATTTTCCTTAACTGTACCTTACAGTATTTCTTATCATGCCATTATGCACTGTATTTACCTCTTCTAACTTTCTGATACCTACACTCAATTCCATTTGTCCCCATAGTTCCATCGTGGGTTTCCAAAACTACTCATCTACTATTGAAATCTCATTTTCTTTAACCCTAACAGACAGTTTATCCATTCCCCCTGATATGCTCCTCACACTTCATTTACTTCATTCAGATAATCATCAGATACACCTCCAGCATTCCTCTTCTCACCATTACATGTTAGACCTTCTCTTATATTTTCTCTTTCCCGTATACTCTTGCTTATGTATGTAGAATAACCAAGGCTCCTTCAAAACAAATTCTGTTCGTAATCTTTTTCTCCTATCCGATTTTGTTACTGGCATTTTTTTTCTCTCTCTCTTTATCCATGGCACCCTTGTCCATCATATCGTATGCCTGTAACTACTGTTACTTTTATAATCCAAGTGTACATCAAGTAATCTCAACTTATCCTTCATTGAACCTTATATCCCCTCACCCCATCACCTACTTTTTTCTATTCCCTATTCCTTTCCATCACATCAATAAAAACTCCCTGCTGTCCTGGTTCCTGGTTCTTAACTGCTCACTCTGCAAAATAAATTTGCGAGCGCTCTATCACATAATAAATAGATACAAAGCTTCTAAGCTTATACTTATCAATATAATTGAGTTTTTTTAGCCTGTACCATAAACAACATTTTTAATGAAATTCGTTATCTTTAATTTTATCCATTATATCTTGAAATCAGTTTGGATAATACCTTGTTATCAGTTTTGGCAACCTATTGCGATAAGTTTGGTATTTCTAAGATCTTCTTTCAGATGCATTTCCCTACTTATGTAAACAACCAGATCCCTGCTAGGATTTGGCAACATACCTACGCTTATATCATGTTCCCTTAACTGTCTTTATTTTGAGCATGAAAATAAATGTTCTGTATTATTTCCTTCTTTGCAAAGGTCACACACATCGTCTGTGTATTTTCTGTGTATTTTCCCCTGAAATTTGCTTTTAGCTTGAGCATATTTAACCTTGCCTTCATTATAAGGATTGCCTTATCCAAATAAATTTCTCTGACATTAGGCTATGAGCCATTTTCTTCTATGAATCTCCGTTCTTTTTTTATCTCTTTTTCTTTTCTTCAATAGTTTCAATAGGACCTCATCATGGGATTTTAGGACCTCTCCATCTAATTCCCCCCCCCCCCCCCAACTTCATTTCTTTTAACATGGCCAACTATTCCCTTACTTAGGTTAATTTTATTTATAGCATCATGTTCTCTTTCCTCCCAATTTGTGTGTACATTATCTATTGCTTCAGGCAAATATTTACCAGTTATACCCCCGCCACTCCTTTCCTTATCATATTCATCAACATGTTTTGCCATATTCTTTATACTAACCATGCAGTATGTACGTTTGTATTCTTTAACATACTCCCATACTCCTCCTGGCATCACAAGCGCTACCCCTACCCTAGTTCAATATCTTTCAGCTCACTACAGACACAATCAATCTTAGTCCTTCAAATTCCTGCACACATTACCCGTTGGGTTCTGCTTTACCATCGTTCAAAACATTAGAATTTCTTTCCTAGTCTAAATCCTCCATCGGGCATTTTGCATCTGCTCGACATCCTCCATTCAAAATGACTGGACTTTTTATCTTTATTCTAGTTATTTTTGCAATAACATACAGGGTTGGTATAGGGCTTCAACCGCCATGATTTTTTAGCATTAATGCCTTTCCTAGTTCTAATTATTTAAGGAAACTTAATTAAGCAAGAAATACTCTCGAGTATGCAAAGTAGTAACGCAAGTATAACATAAGGTTTATCATTAACCAAATTTTATTACGTAATATTGAAAAGATCTATCGTTTGTATAAAGATCAGCGTAAAAAGGCGGGGAAAGGTGGAAGAGTGGGGTGAGTTCGTCGGAAAACGAGTTTTGCGTTTTCCCACACAGTGACGTCACTCGGTACCTAGCTGTGTAACTGGCAACTCTCGCACTGGTTTGGAAGGAATTCGCCGAGGATTTAACATTTCAATCAGTTGATAAGAGACAACAAAGATGGTGGTAAGCACTGATTGTCATGATCATAATTATTGCAACCAAGAAAAGGGCATTTCATTTTACAAATTTCCAAAGGATATATCTCCTTGCAAAACTTGGGTTAATATGTGTAAAAGGAAAGATGATTTTAACGTGAAGAATGTAAGCATATGCTTCATTCAATTTGTCCCTGATGATTTTGGAGAAAGCCTCAGACATATATTTTTAGATTATGATCCTATAAATACACGCAAATTAAAAGATATTGGTGTGCCGACTTCAACTTTAATATGAGCTCATATAAAGATAGTTATCGATAGATAATGTTTAAGACATGTAGGAGCTACCTGAATAGGACGATCACGTTGATGGTAATATAGCTTTAATTGATTTAATGAAACTAAAAATACTTAATTAAAAAAAAAATATTTTTGCAATTGATTATTAGCTGTTCACTTAAAAAGGTACAGATTTGAGAAATAAACTTATTCAACTTCCAGTTTCATGAAATGAGACTAAATGATTTGTTCAAAATACTATCTAATAATCTAATGCATATAGGGCCTTGATAGCCTTAAGATTTTGAAATTTAAATCTCTTGACCCTAAGATTACTTACACACATGAAATCATGATCATGGACATGATTTTTACCTAATTATTTTGCTTCCCTTTGCTATAGATACTTTTAAAGTTCAACTGTTAAATACTGTAAAACTGGATTTATTAGGCTAGTTCCTGACACTAGAAATGAGATTAAACAATTTCTGCAAAAAATATGCTGTATCAATGATTATCAATTCCAAGACTCATAACTAGTCTATATTGACACTATGAATATTTATCAAAGGCATTGTTCTTTAGCAATACCTTTGCCTAATTTTCTGAAGCAGGAGAAAAAAGAATGTTTCACACTGATGTTGAGTTAATTCACTACCTTAGCATTTACGTAATATTTTATTACCGATTACACTATATGACAATATATTTTCTCTGTAATTTTAAATGTTATAACTACTTAATAATGAACTAATTGAACTATAGAATAGTGCAACAGCACCCTATGGCTAGAAATGCATTGCAGTAGTATTTGAGTGTCAGTAGTTCTGGGTTCCATGTGATGTCACTGACTCATTCGAGCTGAGCGCTATTCTTCAATCTGTTCTTCTTCCACCTTGGAGTTAGTCATCAAGAATATCTGTCGGAAGATGCCACGAAAACTTGCAAAATAACATGTAAAACGATAATTGTTAGGAAGAGGTTAAGTATTCATGGAATATGAATCATTGTTTGAAAGAACATACTGTGGTCAAATTGATGAAATGACTCCTGAGGCATTTTGGTATTTTGATAGGTAAGTTGCCTGTTATCCAAAGAACAAATATGAAGCCACGTTTACGTTCATTTTCTGTCATAAAAATAATTGAATTCCTTATAAACGAATTTATATCTGAAGTTTAGTTGATGCTATTTTATCCAATAGATAACTTTAATATTGGATAAAAGTGATGTCACGAGCATAGGAAGGGAAGCGAAAGGGTAAGAGATATATTGCGCCTTATTGTTATTCCAAATGCCCCGGAAGATTTAATAAAGAGTCTTTGATATTATAGCAGCTGGCTCTTCAGTGACAGTCAAATACATCTTTTATTAGAATTTATTGTTTCTCCACCTGCGGTCCCTCAGTTTTATACGTAATTCATGGTATTTATCATAACCAGTCATATTTGCGGAGTTGCAGTGTTTTTTTTTCCTATAAACATTATCGAGAGGAAGAGGGAGTCTGTATTCTTTTGGGAAACGAAAAACCTGTTTTTGTAATGAAATTTTAGATATATTTGATATCCCGAATTAATGCAATTATCAGAATTTAGATTTCTTGTACTGAAAAAGGCGTTCCTGATATTTTTCTTTTTATAAAAATCGAATCATTGCTCATTTTTCTTATCCGATGATTATTCCTTTGAAGTTTAGTTGATGAATGCATATATGGAAGAATCTAACTAGCAATAGAAATGTTATGGTGGTTACACTGGAATTATTTTGTTACCATCTTAGTAGGACGTCTTGCATGTTTATGTATTAATGGATTAGGGCCTTCATTTCCCTTTTACATTAATAAGTTAGTTTTTGGACTACCATTTGGTTAATACAAAATCTAATAGAAGCTAGCTTTACGGCATTGATTATTAAGTGGTAATAAGAACCGCTAAAGTAATATATATATATATACATATATATATATATATATATATATATATATATATATATATATATATATATATCTTATGCCTATTGACGCAAAGGGCCTCGGTTAGATTTCACCAGTCGTCTCTCTCTTTAGCTGTTAATTCAATACTTCTCCATTCATCATCTCCTACTTCGCTCTTTATAGTCCTCAGCCATGTAGGACTGGGTCTTCCAACTCTTCCAGTGTCTTGGGGAGCCCAGCTGAACATTTGGTGAATTAGTATCTCTTGGGAAGTGCGAAGAGCATGCCCAAAACATCTCCATCTCCCCCTCATCATGATCTCATCCACATATGGCACTCGAGTAATCTCTATTATAGTTTAATTTCTAATCCTGGGGGCTTTGTTCTCAAATCTATTGGAGATTGTTTCTTTGTCATACCATGACTCATGTCCATAGAGTAACACCGATCTCACTAAACTGATATATAGTCTAATCTTTATATGAAATTAAAGGCCATTTTATTTCAAAATTTTACTTAATCTAGCCAATTTCTGATTTGCTTTTTTAAAACTGGCATTGACCTCTAATTCTAAAGACCCTGTATTGGAGATCATAGTTTATAAATACTTAAATAATTCTACCTCATTAATCCTTTCTCCTTCCAATAATATTTCATCTTCCATTACATACTCTGTTCTCATCATCTGTCTTTCTTCTATTTACCTTCAGCTTTTCATCAATCTTTCTCACCAGTCTCTTTAGAATAAGCATACTATATATTTTCATAACAACTGACATAAGTGTTAATTATTGCTGTCGGTCAGGTCTCCCTTTTTGTGCTATTTTCCATTTCATCAGGTTTTGCCTCTTCATGCCACATTCTACAAAATAATCTTGTAAGTATTCTGGGAGTCACTTTATTTTCAGTCAGTATCATCTCGCCAGTTATTCCGTCGTATTGCGGGGATTTCCATCTCTTTTAGTTTTATTTAGGATAGCTTCGACTTCAAACACACTGAATTCAATCATGGGCCCATCAAGGTCTTCATCAGGTTCAGGTATATTAATTAAATTATTCCCTTCAGATTTCTAATTAATAACCTCAATAAAGTGTTCCATCCAATGTTGTCTCTCTTCATCTTTTGTTGCTATTAACAGAACGATCTCTTTTTTTTATGGGTTTATGCTTCTACTTCTTTGCCCCTTTCAACATTTTATTAATAATTCTATGAGCAATTTTTGCACCATAGCCACTTTCTGAATTTATAGCTTTGTCAGCCTCATATGCTTTAGTGTCTAAATGTTCTGTCCAGTCATTCCTGGCTTTTCTTTTGACCTCACTGTCAATGCCTGAATACTTATCATGCTCTACATTGTAATTTTCATTATTTCCTCGAAAACCTTCAACAATCAATTGCTGCCTTTGTCTCCTTTTTATAGTATCCCAAGTATCATTTCATATCCATTAATTGTTTGTTCTTCATCTCTGAAGGTTTCTAAGACTGCAAATAAATTTCTACATTCAATTGCAAATATTTTTCTGTGCTCTTCTTTTGAAAGCTTAGTTGTATCAAGCATAGCCATTCTATTCGTCTTTCTGTTGGGTGCTTGTTTTAATTCCAGTGTGGCAATGAGGAGCTGGTGATCACTACCAATATCTGAATCTCTATAGCTTCTTACATTTCTCAGACTTCTCCCTCTCTCGTTATTAATGGCAATGTGATCAATCAGATTTTATTAAATGCCACATGGTGAAGGCCATGTATTTTCTTTTGTTAAAAAAGAGTACCTCCAATGACAAGATTGTTTGCTGAACTGAAACTTAAGAAATGTGCTCCATTTTCATTTGTAACTTCACAAAGACCCTCGCCAACCATCACATTCTCTATTCCTTGATTATTTCTTCCAACTTTAGCATTGAAGTCGCCAATCACAATTTTCATATCTCTCAGGGATCTCATCTATTATCCTCTGCAGTTCTTCATAATATTCATCTTTCCTTTCTTCAGGGGAATCATTTTAGGGCATAACAAACTATAGTTCTCATTTTGCACTGCTTTGATTTGATCTTTGCTCGTAACAATCTACTATTTACAGCTCTCCACTCGGTTAATGCCTTTTCTGCTCTGGTGTCATCATCATTCCTACCCCTTCTCTTCCAACTCCATCTGATCTTCTTGAGTAGATATATATATATATATATATATATATATATATATATATATATATATATATATTGCCTTGGTGTAAAGTTTCCTTACCAATCCTCTTGCAACGTGTCTCACTTAGGGCCAAGATATCCAAACTATATATCATAAATTCACTCTCCATTTGCTGTAACTTCCCAATCTGATTCTCTGTTCTAACATTCCAATTACCTATTTTCAATTCATAGCACCCCTCTATGCCCGGGAACTGGTGGCCCTTCTGTCATCTTCTCTTTCCCTGAATTGACCAAATCCTTAGAGGATTCATTGGCTAGCTACATCGTAGGATAGCCAGGTCCTTGTGATGCGCAGTGCCTATCTAAGGCAAATGACCCCTGCCGGCCCATAATAATTCAAGTAAGATCAAAAGCTAGGCAGTGTTTCCATCGCCTTAAACCCAATCCGTTACCCTGCAGCCAGTGAAACCCAAGCTCTCTTTGCTCCACCAAATTGCTCATCCTCTCATATGAGTATAATCATTGGCAAACATGGATTGCTAAGATATACCGTCTAGCACGGTATATATATATATATATATATATATATATATATATATATATATATATATATATATATATATATATACATACTGTATATATAGACTACTAATCTTCACTGCTGCGGATATAATACCCCTTTTTTAACTGTATTTGCTTCGAAAGGAAAGATCTAATTTAAATCCAATGACTGGATCGAAAAAGAAAGTGGATTCGAAATAATTTAGTATTATTGTATATCCATTTAAATTTTGGGTCAGGAGAGCTGAAAAAAAATGTTTAAGATTATAGCAAGGAAGAAGGACAGATGACTAACGCTCTGTGGACTCAAAGCCATTGGCCGGTAAAGCAATAGCTAAATTAAAGTGTTGATGACTGAGTAGAAGAGTTTACAAAACTGAAATGAGACGCTCTTACGTTAATAAAAAACAGGTTTAATCTCGACGATATGATATTTAAAAGACGAGTTTAAAATCGTCCCAACACTCAAAATATCAGTAAAAATCAAAGGTACATTTCTAGTAATGGAATCCGCTTTAATGACAAATTTACCGCATAGAGAAAGGAACTAACAGAGTTCGGTGGCTAGAATATCCTATGGCTGCCAGGTGATGGAAGAAGAAAATATGAACCCTGGGGACATTAGTGAGATGTTCACTGGTAATCAGGTACTGAAGAGGAGAGTAAAAACGGCGAGGGATATCATTAGGCATAATGGGGGGAAAAGTGAATCTTTTCCAACAGCATATATGGAATGGTTTTATGAAAGTGTTGTGGTAGCCTATGGGAAACCTCCCTGTCTGTTAATCTGCTTGACTGAGATTTAAGACCGGCTAAAGCTCGAGAGTTTCCTGTAGTGTCTGTAACCTCCCCATACTTGTGAGCTAAGAATGTGTTTTGTTTGAAGTAGTTTAGAGATATACCTGCTGAGCCATCAATAGCCATTGTCTGGCCGTCCCTGGTCTTAGTTTAGATGGATAGGTGCCTTTGGTGCTGATCTTATGTGTATATGGTCAGTCTTTAGCCATTGTCCCTTTACTTTGCCTCTGTCATTCATGACAGACCTTTAAACCTTAAAAAGTTATGACTAAAAAGAAAATAAAGAAATTCGTAAGCAAAATATATAGTTGACAACTACATAGAAAATTAAGAAACGAGAGAAAATAATTCATTTTAATTAGGCAAAAACATTTAATAACGACAGTACTTGTAATATGGCCCGAATTAGATTTTTATCACTTCAAACGGGCCAAGAAATATAAAGAAATTCTATTGGTATGTAAATTGTAGAATAAAAACTATTATATAGAATGCAATTGAATATTCCAGTAATCATTCAGAAATTAAAATTAATGATGAATTTGTCATATATATATATATATATATATATATATATATATATATATATATATATGTATACCAATCTTAAGGTTGCCAGACTACAAGTGCATAAATAACCCTTATGTAAGACAAATACTCTCTCATTCTCTTTCTCTTTATGTAAACTGTGTATATATATATATATATATATATATATATATATATATATATATATATATATATATATATTTACAGTATATATATATGAATATATGTATATAAATATATATATATATATATATATATATATATATATATATATATATATATAATTTTAAGCTTGTCAACCCAGACTGCATGTTCATAAATAACCCTGGTGCAAGGAAAATACTCTCTCTCTCTCTCTCTCTCTCTCTCTCTCTCTCTCTCTCTCTCTCTCTCTCTCTCTCTCTCTCTCTCTCTCTCGCAGTTGATATATATATACAGTATATATATATATATATATATATATATATATATATATATATATATATATATGTATATATATATATATATATATATATATATACTGTATATATATGTATATATATGTATGTATACATATATATAGATATATATATATATATATATATATATATATATATATATATAATCATATAATCATATTCATATGTCATAAATAGCTCTTAATATTGGATTCTCTCTGACTCGGGATCAGGGACCCAAGGGGGGGGGGATAAAATTTATGATAATAGCTTCTGCTTGGTTAGGGAATCAAACTCGGGCTCATGAAATTGAAGTTCCAATGACTCGCCACCTAGCCACAAAGAGAGGTGGTAAGTCACTGGAACCTCATTTTCTTGGGCCTGGGTTCGATTTCCTAGTCAACCAGAAGCTATTATCATAAAGTTAACTCCCTCTTGGGTCCCTGATCCCGAGACAGAGAGAATCCAATATTAACCCTAGGACCACAAAGGCCACATCGCAGGGAGATTTTCTCCCACGCTCATATGAGTGACATGTGATTCACTCACTAGGAGACATAGGACCCCGCTCTCCGTCCCATACAGTCAGTTGTGTGCCTTGTCTTGCTCTCTGCCTGGAATTTTCCACAGGAGGAGAAAGTTTGGGATTTAGGGAGATTTCTACCCTGCGTACAGGATCAACATGAAGTACAAAATTAAGTTTGCATTTCATCATTCTAAAGTTTAAGAGTTATTATTTCAACGTTTATTATTTGATAA
>NC_090769.1:41012143-41032143 GCF_036898095.1 Palaemon carinicauda | reverse complement strand
TGTCAGTTTAATAACGTTTATTTGCATTCACCTTGCCTCTTGAGTTGCAATTTAACGGCTCTCCCATACACCTTCGATCTATTCCAGTGAAAAATAAATAAGAAACTCTCATAATTTCAAAACCATATTTAGTCACAATTATGAATTATGGCGTAGCTACCTGACAAGTTAAAAAGGGATGACACCTGACATTTATTTTCAAGAATTTGAAATTTAATAAATAAAGTTTAGTATAATATTCTTTTTTTTTTTCATATAAATCAATTATCGAGATAACTTTTATGATATAGATTTTTAACATACATGATTAACTTGTGCTTAGACAAAATAGAAAAAAAACTTTCAAAGAGGTTTCAATTCTCACGAAGTCTAATCCAAAGAAAGGAAACTCAGCCTTAATTTGAACCCTTTAATATATATTAAAATATTTTTTTTCCTCCTTGAAAGTCTTCGTATCCCTATAACCATGCATTTTCATATATACAGTACATCATTGTGTGAATATAAGTTTTAATATCACAAAGAAGATAATTCCCCTTCCATGTGCATGGTTTTAAATATTTGTTTGAGAATGAAAATATATTTCTAGTATAATTCATGAATCCAGAATATTTACATAAATGGATAAAATAAGAATAAATACCAAGGTTACTACTAATAACTTACTAGTCTATTTAATTTTGCTGTTGACTGCATTGATTAAACTCACTACATTAGTTTCTGTTTTAAAAATTGTGAAATGATTATTGTTTGTACCTGAGTCAATATATTTGCAAGTTTTGCTAATACAGATCTGAATTATCAGTTAGTTTCCTATTTTAAGTCTAAGAGGGGAGATAATTCTTGGTCCAGTCGATACTGAACATAACAGTTTCTATCAAAAAGTCAATAACCGATATCTGAGAACAGCTTTAAGCCTGGATAACTAGGCTCATCCATTAGACTGGCTTGCAGTGAAAACGATGTATGTCAAGGGTTGGAGATGAAGGAATAATAGTTGGGTTAGACGATGGAACAGCTAAATCAGTGACACAAACCAATAATGGTGAGAAAGGTACAACAATACAGAATTTATGTAATATTTTGTGTAGTTGTAGCCTAGAATATTGAATCAAAATTTCATGCAAATTTTTAATATTAATAAATTGCAATTGCAGTATATATCTATTTATTTTGTTAAAGAACATAGACGCTGATAAAAATAAACCAATGCAGGTCATATAAGTGATATAGTACACTAAAATAAACAGCTCAGGGTCAGAATTTTTCCTGAGAAGTTTATTTGTATAAAACCATAAATTAATCTAGATTCATAGATTGTCAGTACAACTGCACTTTTATTTGATTTGTTTAGATCTATGATGCTTTATGTAAAACTGTACATGAACACAACGTGTAATCATATTTGCTCACAAGAATAATACCCACTTTGTATTCCACGTTTTGTATAATCTCAATGACAGTGTATATTTCATTACCTCATATAATATAGGGGGAATTTTTAGTCTTTTTTATTGTTTTGTTGGTACTGTATTATTACTATTATTTTTTTAAATTGTATGATATCGAAAGGATTCTTTTGATACGTCAAATTGTCTTTAAATATTTCGTTCCAATCTACTTTATATAATGGTGAATTTGATGCCCAAAAATTCTTATTTGAATAAGAGCCGTATGGTAATGTCGATCGGGCTCCATGCCAATTTTTGTTCTACCCTTTTAGTTTATATTTGCTGCACAATATTAAATCAATGAATAGTGTTCATTCGAAAATGGTGTTATCCTCGATATCGACTGATTTGTGCCACATGTAACTTCTTTACAATAATGTCCTTTAAGTACTAGTCTTGAAATGATTAAAAGTGCCGTTTTGCTAATTCTTAATTTAATATAAAATATTAATATTAATATGGGCGAATCATTTATCTTACATAATGAAGAGGGGAGGGTCTTTTGGTCGCAAATTCATATGGTGACTATATTACCTTTCTCAATTTAAGAAACGTGAATTAACGTGCGGTATTCTTCGAACTCTATTTTTATACTTTTGTCGTCCCTATGGAATACATGTGTTTCTTATTTTACGCAATCAACGTTTTTAGTTTATTTTATTCACGAATTCCCATAATATCTTATTATAATGATGGATACAACAAAGTTAGATATGAATAATGAGGAACAAATATAATGCAACAAGTGACCGGATCAACTCTTAACTGAACACATCAGTACTTATTAAGTAGAGAAGTTGCTTGACAGATTATGCGTCATATGATTTGTGGAATAGGAAATATTGAGATTTTAGATTCTTATAATATTCTATTCATATTATCCCATAAGTGGAGGTATGGCTTTAGCATACTAAATCCTTTGATCCTTTCGCAAACTAGTTTTGATAGAAGAGCGCTGAAGAGGGATTTAAAAAGGAAAGTGTAGCTTCTTTGGGAGGATGTGGGTAAAATACCTATTCCAAGTAAAATGCTTCATGAAATTACTTCGTGAATAATTCATTTTTATGAATATAACGGAAAAATAATCACAAAATACCGATTGGGTAAATTTCCAATAAAGCTTTTTGAATACTTTGAAAAATAAAAACGGAAGAAAATAAATTTTTTTCGTCGTTTTAAAGAAATGGTTTCCCAGGATAAGAAATTAATTTAACATTATATACTATTTCAAAATTTGTAAATACTTTCCATATCGATTTATAGGCTACTCTCGGTTTACTTATAGTATGAAATTACTGTAGAACGAATAACAAAGGATGATCCAATATGTTTATGCTTGTATGTTATTCGATTTACATTTTTACTTATGATATAGCAAATACGTTTTTCATTATCTGTTATGGAAGTATTATTGTTTCTCCTATAAATCATTACAGTCTGGTCTGAAAATATAAGTGTGAATCTGATCTGATTGACCATAGAAGGGGAATTTTAAGCGTCATGTGTTTGAAGAGAATAATCAAGTAGGTTCCTCTTTCTTAAGAATGGCTATGCTTTTTTTTTTTTTTTTTTTTTTTAGATGTCAGGATGCCTGAAAACTTTAAATCAATCAATCAATCAATCTATTTACCCAAAGAAACCCGTTTTAATATGCTGGGGAATTAGGATATGGTAATTTATAAATTTTCAAAACTCTTGTGGTTCTGCTTGGAATTTTAAATTTCACTTTTAATGATACAGTGTGTGACAAGGATTTTATTAAAACAGAAAGCTATCTTTTATAATCTTCGAAATTACAGGAATTCCTTCTTAAAAGTAATTGTTCCCTAGGTAGAGAATAGGGTATAGGATGTATCATGAATTATACCTAATTATGCACCCAAATGAATTTTATGCTCTAATCCACCAGTTGATACAATATGATAATTTGTGGATATCGTTTGGATTTGCTCTAGTCGAAATGTTGTACTATAATTTAGCTCGTCTCCTTGGGATTTCAGACAATATTTTGTCAAAATTCTTATATCTAGGCATTTTACAATCTGACATAGTTCTTTAACCTACATTTCGTGCTTATAGTTTTACTATTATCTAACCTTCGTCATTTTCCTCTTTATCAAGGATATTCTTATTTAATTGCCTGAGTACCTGAATGATTATTCTACAATTAAAGCATCTTTTCTGTTACATTACATTTTTACCTAATTTTCTATTCCCCTCGACAGATAATTTTCATTTAACGAAATGGATTTAATCTTTGTTTCCAGCATTGTCATTTTATAATCAACTTAAAATTGGACTTTGTAATATAGTTTGGAGGGAATGCCCTTTGGTCTGCTTACTTAACTAGATTAGATTGTAGACAATTCCTCTGTACAGTGATCGCATCCTTTCCCTGTCTCTAAACCTTCTTATATAAGGCAAAATTGCATGCGAGTACCATATTAATCACTGTTTTGTTGTGATTAAGTACTCTGTCTCAAGTGCAATAATATAGACCACTGTATGAAGAAAACACTTGTTAAACTTATCCCACTAACAATTCAATGATGAATCCTAGTGATATAAATTTTAAAAGAGAGCTAACATGGCATGAGGCATAGACGCCAAATGTTTTTTCCCTTGTGTGGTTGTTCCTATAGTATGGGTTAAAAACCACTCCATAGAGTCTGTACAACAAAGGAGAAATGGGAATGTATTGTGCCATACGTGTATCACACATGCTTGTACACTGTAATGGTATTTCCGTCTTTTTTTTTTTTTTATTGTCGTTATCACCCTCCCCTCGCTCTGATAAACTGTTTATGCCTATATCTGCTTGTATCAATCTCTTTGAACCTTTGTGACCTTCTTTCACTGAACCTTGTTATAAAAGCTTACTGTATGTTAAAATAAAGTTAGCTGCATTTACGCCGTCCTGCCTTCCCTCTCATTACCGTGCCTAACTGTTTTTTAATGCCACAATCAGACACTGACTCTGCCATCAACGTCATGCCCCTGAAATTGACTCTGAAATCAACGTCACGCCCCTGAAATTACCGTCCTTTCCCAGCGGAGAAGCGTTCACCTGGTTTCAGCGTGTTAAAGTCCAGTTTCGCATAAAGGGGGTGACTCGGTTAAGTATCAAAGTAGATTATGTTCTTGCGGCGATCCCAGAGGAAACTTTCCCGGAAATTTCCGATTGGCCTTGCAAACAAGAAGACACCGCAATAGCGTACAAAGACCTCAAATAATACTTCCTGGAGTAGCACTCGCCATCACCAGCCGCCCACATTGTTAAACTTTCTCAGCTCTCTCAACAACCGTTGAGGGACCAAAAGGCTTTGCTTGCCCTCAAGGAAATTACCAGTATTGCTTGCCTACTACCTGACGCTGACGGCTCTCCTCGTGAATTGAATCTACGTGCAATTTGGGTACGGTGGCTACCCGAACCTGTACGTGCTGCTATCCCTGATGTCAATATTTTGCCCGTGAAGGACCTGATGACCAAAGTTGAAGCTCTTATGAACAGCCACTTCACCACTTTCTAGACCTCCATCAACACCTCCACTCTTGACGAAGTGGCCAACTATTCAACATCGAGCGAAGCTGATGTGAATGCCATAGAACACAGACGCCCACCCCGTGACGTGCTGGAGAGCTGACAAAGCTGCCCGCCACCCACATATACCACCCTTTGCTTACGCCCCAACCACCGACCTCTCCAGCCACTTACTGCGCCCATCGGCTGCAGTTGTGCACCCCAACTACCAACCTCTCCAGCTAGTTAATGACGCCCATCTGCCACAGTTATGCTACTATCACTCTGGTGTTACCAATGTGCTGGTAGGCTTTTAGGTTGTAACCGAGAGACGTAAATGTAACTAACTTTATTTTAAGAGACAGTGAGCTTTTATAACAACAGTTCACAAAAATTCATGCAGATCAGTACAAGCAGATACAGGCATAAACAGATTATCAGTGTGAGGGGAGAGTGATAACTACAATATAGAAATAGAAAAAGAGAAATACTGTTACAGAGTACTAGCCTGTATGATACACGTGTGGTACAGTATAGAAAATTTTATTTTGTAAGAAACTTAGAAGCTCACTTGTCAAAACCCATTAGATTGTACTATCAACGCAAACGATAATTTTGTAATGGAATTTTATTAAAAAATTTACAAAATATTACAATTTTTCCCTTAAAATGAATTATTTTCCACTACATTCTTTCCTTTACTATATATCTCATTTAATGCAAGAAGGGTTCAATGAAATAGTAATAGACATATATTGCTTGGAACATTTCCCTCCGTGGAACAAAGTCATATATGCAAGATACAACCTCTGTCTCTTCTTGATATTGTGCGAGTGGACCATTAGGTTATAACTGAGGCGAAATGAATGCAACTATATATATTTCAACAGGTACAAGTTTACATACAAGAGGTTCCAAGCAAGAATGTCACAAAAATTCTAACAGACTTATGCATCTAAAGGCAAGCTTAAACAGGTTCTTTAATCGGTGAAGGGGAGAGTTAGATATACATAAAACAAATAGAATACCATTACAGTGTATGAGCATGTGTGAAACACGTGCGGTACATAGCTCCCCCTTAAAAAAGACATACATGTGAAATAGGGGCCCCTTTACTTGAGAGGCGTACTGTAGGCTGGTCATCTTACAAGAGATAGGCAAGTTTTAGGCGATCAATGGAGACCCAGACTTCTTTGCCACGCATATTAATCAAGAAAGGCTTCGGATTGCAATGGATCATGAGGAAAGGGCCCACATAAGGGGGCGATAGCGGAGGCTTGCAAGTGTCATTGCGTAGGAAAACGTGCATTGCAGAATGCAAATATGTCGGTGTGTTGTTTAGCTGAGGGTTTGTAAGTCAGGCAACATGGAGTAAATTTTCCCACAACGTGATGTAGATGCTGGAGATTGTCGGAGGAGGTTGGTGACGGAAAAAATTCGGCAGGGATGACCAATGAGTCGCCATACACCATTTTACCTGCCGAGATATCCAGGGCGTTATTAGGAGGGGTCTTTAGTCCCAGGAGGACCCAAGGAATCTGAATAGACCAGTTAGAGTCATTGTAGCAGGATATCAAAGATGCTTTGAGGGTGCGATGAAAACGTTCAAACATTCCGTTGAAATACTACTGCTAGAGAGTTGTAGGGGCCTTTGACTGGCCAGACAGTACTACATTGGATCTTTCTCTCTAGAAAAATTATAAAATTAGGCAGTGTGCATCCGAAACATATATCTGAGGGGAAAATATACCTTAGTAAATAAGTTTCAATTCACATTACCTGGTATTTTTTCAAAACAATGATGCTATTCGGACAAAATGCTTCCAATCAGTTAGCTATTAGGAAACTTTGCCAAGCTGAACGGGCATCCCTGGGAGTGAGTGGAATTCTGCCTCATTAAGGAAATTGAGCATAGTTATTAATTAAAGAGCTATGGGGAGAAAAATGACGGAATATAAGATATTTTAATGATAAGTAAAAAAAGTAATGGACGTTGGCAGAACATAATCATAAGAAAGCTCATGGATTGACGAACTAAGAAAATTTGATTGTATAGACTGGCATAGAAAGACCATAAGCAGACAGGGAGTGGAACGACATGTCTGAAGTCTTAGTCCAGTAGTGGACTAGCAGTGGATGCTGATGATGATGCATATATATATATATATATATATATATATATATATATATATATATACATATATATATATATATATATGTGTGTGTGTATATATATACATATATATATATATATATATATATATATATATATATATATACACATATACATGGATAGATAGGGAGATACATAGATAGATAGAGAGATACATAGATAGATAGATAGACAGAGGATACACAGATAGATAGATAGATAGATAGATGGATTTCTATATATATATATATATATATATATATATATATGCACAACTTTTATATACACACATATACATACAATATATATGTGTAATTGTATATGTGCTGTATATATATATATGAAACTCAATCATATGATCCTGATAAAAAAGCTTTTTTTGGCAGCGATAGGTTATATTAGCAAGCAATACAGTAGGAAGCGTTATAAACCTAAATATCATAACAATTTGTTGAAGTTTGTAAATAATGTTCCTTTACATATAACCGAAGCCTTATAGCATCTTGTTTTTCCAACTAGGGTTGTAGCTTAGGAAGTAATCATAATAATGATAACCGGACAAAGGCAAGAAATATATACGTTTGTATAAAAAGGTCTTAACACAAGAGGATAAAAAGAATAGCTCGCCACTATTAGTCCCAATAAAATATTTTTACTTTCATCCAAAATTTATTTTTGAAAGAAAGCAAACCCAATTTGATAATTGTTTTATAAAAATAATAAGAATTCACCAGTAATGGACTATCAAAATTATTTGAAATAAGAATATAATTATTGAACGCAATATAAGATCTTATTTTTATGAGCTAGATAATATTTTATCCTTCAATTAACGATGATTTCACAAATCTAGAAATGAAAACCGATACCCAACTAACTTTTCAACCTTTTTGTAACCTATGTTCATAACGAATTTTAAAAAATGCTAGTTGGAAAAAGGCATTACTTTCCATTTCCCTTCCATTTTTGTCTAACTAATTAGTAACTTAATTGAAAGGTAACTTGAAATTCTATTGCTGTTAACTTAAGTATATATCACACACTTCTTTGATACAAGTACTCAGAACTATATATATATATATATATATATATGTATATATATATATATATATATATATATACATATACATATATATATATATATACGTATATATATATGTATATATATATATATATATATATATGTATATATATAAATATATATATATATATATATATATATATATATATATATATATATATATATAGTAATAACATATATCTTTAAAAAATTTATTTTCCTTAATATATGTTTTTTTTTTCAAAAAAGCCTTAAAGTACAAAAACATTTCTTCATATTGGTATTGGCACAAGAAAGCTCAATTACAAGTCTAGGATGTTTATTACGGTAAAATAGTGGCAGATTTATTTTTCTATGTCTTGTTCATCGAAACAGGTAAAGTCCGCAATAACTATACGTTTCTTCGTAAATGCATAATATTAATGTAAGAGCAAAGTTTAATTTCCATTCAAAATCGTGTTTGTATATAAAAATGAGTTAGTATTTACACTTAGCTCTTACTTCTTTATTCCCTAATAGGTAAAATACACCGAGCAGAAGGATGCAACTTTTCTTTATATACTATTAATCGTAATTACAATGCACATTACCCGTTTTCCATTAGAAAGGAGTGAAATGACGTATGCTTAGGGAAAGTCTAGCGTTTGGTTTTAAATTATCATTAGAAGTCTCGTCATTTATCTCAGGATATTTATTTGTACCATTTTGGTTACTGCACTCGTTATCTGGTGTCCATTAGAGAAGAGAGGGCAGGGAATATGGAAAGGGAAAGTGAGGAGTTTTGCTTTTTATTTCCCATTAAAGCTCGCCTCATTTATTTCATGGTTTTTATATGTACTATTTTCACTGTAATTACTAGTGTTTATCGTTTATGTAAAGGTGGAGCCGTAAAGAAAAAAAAAATGTACTTTGTACTGCCACAAAAACCAGGTAGCCTACTTTACAGTAATTAAATGGAAGGGAGAAGAGGCAGGGAAAGGAATGGGAAAGGAGTACAGATGGAAATTATATGTTGATTTGCATATAGTTTTGAAAAATTACTGATAGAGTACTTCCACAAGAAACACGTACAGTATTTAATAGACGGAGAGGGGATTACAGAAGGAACGAAATACAGTATGCCTCTCATAAGAGAGAGGTCCGTCTCTTAGCTTAAATGGAGGAAACCATCCTGATATTTCCTAAAGGTTCAGTTGTTTCGCGGACACCATCCTTACATGCAATCAGGTCTGTTCCCCGTTGAATTTTATTTCCACTGTCTTAGCGACCTCGGGATCAGAGCCCCAGGTAAAATCACACAAAGACAGTAGCTTCTGACCGGCCCGGAATCGAACCCTTGTCCAGGAAACTTGTATGAACAGTGACATACCACTTGGCCACGAAGAAAGATGAAAGTCAATGACAATTCTTCTGTACTTATACCTGTCGAATTCAGGTTTTTTGTACTTAGAATTGAAACAACCCATCTTTACCATCGTAGCTAATTGGTAGTTTGTGACTTGGCGTTCGAATAATGATAAATTTTGCACATTTAGACGCTTTTTTCATATTCAAATTAGCCATATATTTTTATACAATAATGTCAGAATTCTCTTAACGGTCTCGGGATCAGAGCCCCAGGCGAAATCACACAAAGACAATAGCTTCTGATCAGCCGGGAATTGAACCCCGGTCCAGGAAACTTGTATGAACAGAGACATACCACTTGCCACGAAGAAAGATAAAAGTCAATGACACTTCTTCTGTACTTATACCTGTCGAATTCAGGTTTTTTGTACTTAGAATTGAAATCAACCCATCTTCACCATCGTAACTAAGTGGTAATTTGTGACTTGGCATTCGACTAATGATAATTTTTGCACATTTAGACGTCTTTTTCATATTCAAATTAGCCTTATAATTTTGATACAATAATGTCTGAATTCTCTTAACAACCTCGGGATCAGAGCCCCAGGCGAAATTATACAAAGACAATAGCTTCTGACTGGCCGGGAATCGAACTGTGGTCCAGGAAACTTGTATGGACAGTGACATAACCCTTGGCCACGAATAAAGATAAAAGTCAATGACAATTCTTCTGTACTTATACCTGTCGAATTCAGGTTTTTTTTTTTTACGTATAATTGAAATCGGCCCATCTTCACCATCGTAGCTAATTGGTAGTTTTTGACTTGCCATTCGAATAATGATAAATTTTGCACATTTAGACGTGCTTTTCATATTCAAATAAGCTACATATTTTTTATATAATAATGTCTGAATTCTCTTAACAGTCTAGGGATCAGAGCCCCAGGCGAAGTTATACAAAGACATAGCTTGCGACCGGCCGGGAATCGAACCTTGTTCCTGGAAACTTGTATGAACAGTGACATAACCCTTGGCCCCGAAGAAAGATAAAAGTCAATGACAATTCTTCTGTACTTATACTTGTCGAATTCAGGTTTTTTGTACTTAAAATTGAAATTGGCCCATCTTCACCATCGTAGCTTATTGGTAGTTTATGACTTGGCATTCGAATAATTAAACTTGGTAATACTATAGACGTTAAAATATAATCACCATCGGTAATATCCCATTATAATCAAGAAATAAGAAAATAAATTTAGTAAGAACAACAGTTTCAATAATAGAAATAATTTTAAGATTTTCATGATAATAATTTCAGTAATTTTCAAACTATTATCAGTTTTTAGAAATTTTAATAATAAGGAAAATTATTGAAATTGTTATTAAAATTATTATTATTCAAATTATTACATTTTTTATTGTTAAAATTATTGTTATTTGGAAATATTTGTGGCCTGTCTATAAAAATGCAATTTTGTATACTTAAGAACATATTGTTGAGTTCCTATTATTGTTTACCAACTTAAGAATTGTGTTCAAGTCGTCATATACCTAAAAAGTTGAACAGTATACCCTTCAGTATAATAAGTACAAAAGTTGGGTATAAGAAAAAATTAAAGATGAATGGATTGAAGATTATGGTAATGCATTTTCTTTTTGTCAGCCATTTTGGGCACCATCTTGAATATCTTGATTTGCCCAAGGGAAAGAGGGTTACACCCACCTTGGTATAAAAACTTGGACTCTATAGTAAGATAATATGAAGAGAAAAAAAAAACTATATATCACAATGTCCTGGTTAGGTAAAATTATGGGGTCCTGCATCTGGACTATTAGAGGTTTTTCTCACAGGGGCTTATACGTTTTTTACCCCAATAAATTATATTCATTCCATTTTATACGGATTTTTATTATGTTATCCATACATGCGTACATTCATGGGTATACGGAAAATTTTTATGTATTTTATATGCACATGCGTATTTGCATGCACATAGAATAAACTGCCTTATTCGTCGTATAGGCAAAACATTTACATTTATGTTTATTCATCATGTCCAATCTTTTTCAGTGGGACCGAGTAAATGTGACATTAGCTATTCCCCTTCCTTTCATTTTAGAAAATCTCTCCTTTTAAATACGCTGATGCTTTTATTCTTCTAACTGTTTGTGGTTCTCTGAATCATGACTTGTTCTGAATAGGTTGATATATTATTGCATTGTCATGTAAAACAGGGGTATTTTGGTGTATAGTTTGTTTTGCGCAAATAAGAAAAACTTCATCATTCTCTTTCAATTTGTATTCAAAGTTATTTTCAATAACTTCTGGAGAATTAATCTTCTTATTTTCTTATTTCTAGAATATAATTTTGTTCATTTTGAGGTTTCATAATCAGTTTATTATATTTTATGATTCTTCTTCCTTTACTAATCTTTGAACTTGAAATAGTCAGGAATAGTTATCCATGTCAATCCAATCTGTGATATTACTGATGGCGATTATATTTTGACGTCGAGTATTACTAAGTTTAATTTTCGTTATGGAGTTTATATTTTCAACCAATGATTCTCATTGCATTCCATTTAATATGTTCAACATTTTTGCATCCCATAAATCATCACATCTGTTTTCAAATCCCGTGTAATCTATTACCCTACTCAGTAGAGTTATAACAGTGGAGTCTTTCTCATGAAAGTTCTTTCTCAACCTGTCTTTTCCTCATAATCTCTACAAATCCTTTGATAGTCGATTATTGGTGACATTTTTATATTTACATAAGATAATTTTCAAATTGGATTTTCTTTCTTTCATAGGTTGATTTTGGATGATAGTATATTTTTGTATTGGAAGTATCAGTGGGGAGTTAATTTTTCTCCCTCTTGTATTAAGTACTTTTTATACATACCTCTATATTTGTTCTTGGCTTTGTACGGTTTCATGTAAAAGAGCACAGTCGTGACTGAAAAAAGTTACAACCTAGTATGGTAATAGTCATACATATACAGTGGAACATTCAGCAAATTCTTGAAAGATTTAGGTTTGTGAAGCTTCTTACTATCATTTGTTGAACATCTAAGTTGTAGTTGCCCCTTTGGTACCACCCTTAAGTTGCAAAAGCGATTTATCGAAAACCTTCTATTTTTTAGTACTGTTTATCAACTTCATCATCATTTGCTGAGAGCCAGAAATTCTTCCTTACTTGAAAAATCTAGTTATTTCATTAGAGAAGTTCGGCGCAGCCCCAAGTCCATCTGTTTATCTTTCTTTTTTTTGCTATATTGTTAAGTACCTTACAGAATTCGGTATTTTTTTCTTTTGGAACTAACAATGTGTATGAAGGTTATTGAGAAATAATACATATATCTCTAATTTCATGACAATTAAAAATGCTATTTCATTCTCAGTGAATCTCTTGAAATTTTACGTGATCGTGAAATTTATATAAATAAACCTTTGTATCCTATTATAGAAATATATGATATTTTAACGCTTTAATTAGGACAAAATCAATGCTGCATTGTAAATAATTACCCTTTTTAATGATCATAAATCAAAACACAAAAATCCAGATTAGGCATGAATAACAGCTTAGATTAAAAAATAAAAAAAACAGTAACATTTATTCCATAGGCTACAATCACAATTCAGTAAAGTTGAGACTGGAAGTTAATTCTTTTATATTAATAAAAATAACGGAATATTTCAGAAATTTTCTAAAAGAGCTTTAAATAGGAAATTACATGTAATCAAAAATGGCTTGGGAAATTTTGCTGCAACATTTAACAAAGCATAATAATTAGTGACGTTGCTAAGGAATGCCCAGCTTTCTTTATAGAAAAGCCAGCGACTAGTATGTTAAAAAAGTTTTGCTTGTGTCTTTTAAGCTTTATGTGAAAAACCCTATTGCAAAGAAGATGAATGAGAACATCAACTTGTCAAGAAAATAATTTGTAAGAATAATTCAAGTAGTTCATACGCTTGAAAACTAAAGTTGCGTCAGACAATTATACTATTAATCTTATGGAGATTGTCCAGAAAAATTAAAGACCGGAATGTACAGTTTATGAAAGGCTTTATTCAGTGCTCAGATTCAACTTCAGCATATTTAGTTCATGGTCATCGATTATATTTATCTTCAGTCATGAAGTCCATCATCGAAACGTGTTTAGTTTGTTTAATATAAAAAGCCGAACCATGTGTTAGCCCACTGATTTAAGATTAAGAGGAAGACATTAGGATTTTTTTTTTTTTTTTTTTTCCGTCCCTAGGTTCAAGGAGTCTGTCCCAAGTGCTGAGTACCAGTTCCCGGGACTAAGTAGGATTCTAAGTGCCTTTTCTGAGAGAGGTCTGTTTTAAATATTCATGTAAAAGAATATGTTGAACTTGTACATCTCTTGTACCTTTAGAGGGTACATTGCCTTTGTAAATTTTTTTTATTCATGCCACTTTGGTGATGCCATCCTTTCAATCGATCTAGATACAGATTGGATTACGGAACTTTGATTTTTAGTCATGTGGCTTACCTGCCTTGGGGAGATGTTCCTGTCGCAGCATAATGTCCTACTTAATGTTTTTGTAACTTCCCAATATTCGGTTCATTTAATTTGCCTATTTATGAGTATGGACAATTCGCTTTAAGGAATCGTGAGCGAGTCGTGTAAACCTATATCATATGTAACTTCTCTGCATAAATTCATCCGAAATTCTATCTTATGGTTCTAATTAGAATATTCTGGAAAGAAATTATTGCTCAGTTATAATTTATATATATTTAAATAACTTTCTAACGTATTTCCATCCTAATAATTACTGAAGACTATATATCAGCTTTAATTCGTTGAATGTTCTTTTGTGACCTTTCGTTGTGCGCTAATTAGGGTTTATACCGAGATCTCTCTTCATTTCAATCATACCCTTTTTGCTTTCTGAAAACGAGGTTTCTAACAAACACTATAATTAGCAACAAACCATCGTAAATAGAAAACCAGATTTTAATGACTGCAAGTTTACTATTTATAAAATTATCTCCAAGGGATATGAATTTATCGATTTATCTTAAAAAATGGACATTTGTAAGAATCTTCCCGTAAAATTATAAAACGTTATATATATATATATATATATATATATATATATATATATATACATATATATATGTATACAGTATATATATATATATATATATATATATATATATATATATATATATATATATATATATATATATACATATATATATATGTATACAGTATATATATATATATATATGCATGCATACATATATATATATATATATATATATATATATATATATAATTTTGTAGTGAATGGAAAATTAATACTATAGTTATGATAAACCCTGCACACGAATAGATCGGCTAATAAACTTCCTTTGGAAAATCCAAGATAATTGATGTAATTCCGCGAATAATGGATGGTAGTTAGTCAAATGAAACTTCTGCAGCATGTCAGGGAATGGTTGCCACAATATGTAGGAAACCTCTACCTGTGAGTTTAAAATTCAGTATCTTCATGCAAGATTTTGCATACTGCATTGCATACCTATATATTATACTATCATGAGTATTTAACTTGACTATCCAAGTATTGATATTAAGAGTATTTTAAGCGACAATATTGAGATACTATTGTTTTCAGTGTCTGTCTCAAACATTTGATGCTTTAGAAACTTGACGATAAATTACAACCAAATAATCAACACGTCACCCTTGCAAAAATTGACTATTAATTTAAAATTACATTTTCCATCAAACCAACTATGAGGTAGTTTGTTATATTCTATTTTGTGCGAGTTTATCTCTTGAACCATTAAAGGTGCCAGATTTTTTAAAGTAAAGAAATGGGACCAATGAGTCTGCTATTTTCATACGTATCTAAATTTTCCTATTTGAAATATAAACCATAGTATAATGAAAAAGGATGGAATGCGCAAATAAAAGAAGGATTCACATCAAAAGAAGTTCCGTTCATCATAAATCAACCTATTTTGAGATTTGGAATACCACTCATTCGCATCTTGCAACGTCTTTCTGGCATGCTAAATACATGGAAGCCTTTGTAACATGCTGATAAGATAAACACGCTTTCAAAAGACCGTTTTAGTAATAGCGGAGCAACACTGCATGAGGTTGTTAGACAGGTATGTTAACGATCTAAATTACAGCTCTTTTTAAAGCTGTTTGGTATTAATGTTCAAATGTACAGCATGTAGCCATCACATTTATTTCTCTAATTCCTTAACTTCTAAATTCTATTTAATTAATGGAGATTTTGGGCCGGGGGTTCTGGACCTGAAGGAATCTTTCGTGCTAGATGCAAATGAAGGGAAAAACTTGCCGTTGCTCTATAAATGAAATTATAAAAGGGTATGGGAGAAGGGATGTGGGAACAAAGTAAAGTAGGAGTCTAAACACTGGATATAGCTAAGAGCCATAGGAACACTGCAAAAAAAAAGCTTCAGTAATGACTACAGTTCATATCATAATTAGCACTGACTGCGTTGACTACTAACAGAGCTTTACCTTTAGATCATAGGTAGATATAAGCTTAGGGCTATCATGTTATTACCATTCATACATTATAGAACTGTTGTACTGTTTAGGTACAGGCATATGATTCGTTCCCTGCTAAAAATATGCATGTACTTATTTAGCATTTATAAAAACACCCTGAATTGTGTTGTTTAAACTACATTACTAATATTACCAATAATATTGCATTAGCTCATTTATGGTGGCATTTTGATCATTTTCTTATTTTTCGGATGTTTCTTGTTTGCTTGAAGGACTTTGCGTTTATCTTTCTTTGCCATTCTTTCTTTATTTCATAATTTAAAATTTCTAGATAGATAACTTCCTATTATAATTAGAACAATTTTTTTTTTCTGTAGCCAAATGAAAATGTTATTCTACTTCAGCAGACCAAGAGAGTTTTTTTCCCCTTACGAAATTGCTGTTTTATCAACTCTATTAAGGCAGGTAAGACAATTTATGACCACATTAATCAAATCTTATTTTCAGAGAGGAATTATTAGTAGTAGCAGTCACTCGATAGCATTGCATTGCATGAACTGTAGATCAAGTCTCACCTCGTCCCGAGATTATAAACTGTTTACTTGGGAGGTTACTGTTGTGGTTGGGCACCACGGTGGGAGGGGATGTAGGGCATATCCGACTGACGTTCTGATGAACATCTCAATAGGTGAAACTGGAACTGAAACTTAACACCTTAGGCTTCACCATTTGTTTGATAACAAAATAGCCAAACCTTCATCAAAATGTCTGTATAATCAAATTACTCATAATTCATATTTACTTATGAGAAGAACCCTTAACGTATCTGTAATAGATAAAATATGTAATATGTAATGGTAAAAAGACTAATATTTCACAAGTAGAAAAAAATATTCAGGCCAATAAGGATACATATGAGATAAAAACTTACTTCTGATATTTTCTTAAAAGATATATAATTTATTATTATTATTATTATTATTATTATTATTATTATTATTATTATTATTATTACTTGCTAAGCTACAGCCTTAATTGGAAAAGAAGGATGCTATAAGGCCAGGGGCACTCACTGGGAAAATAGCCCAGTGAGGAAAGGAAGCAAGGAAAATTAAAATATTCTAAGAACAGTAATATTAAAATGATATTTCCTGTATAAACTATACAAAACTTTAACGAAACAAGAGGTAGAGAAATTAAGATGAAATAGTGTGCCCGAGTGTACCCTCAAGCAAGAGAACTCTAATCCAAGATAGTGGAAGACCATGGTACAGAGGCTATGGAACTACACAAGACTAGAGAACAATGGTTTGATTTTGGCGTGTCCTCATAGAAGAGCTGGTTGCTATAACTAAAGAGTCTCTTATACCGTTACCATGAGGAAAGTAGCCACTGAACAAATAGAGTGCAGTAGTTAACCTCTTGGATGAAGAAGAAATTGTTTGGTAATTCTTCCATGAAGAAAGGCCTGGTAATATTAGGATATATTTGAAGATACAAAAATTATCAGAAGTGCTTCATATGAAACCAGATAACCTTGTTTTCTGATAGCATCAAACGTTGAGATGGTCATATGATATTTGCGAGAGATTTAAATGTCAATGAAACCCATTAATCCAGCGTTTTAGGTAATCCCCTCGCTGAAAACGATACTTAATATCGTTCTCTCAAAATTCTTCGAAATGAATTCTTTGAAATATAAATTTTACTATCATGAACTCGTTATATTCTACAATTAATTTTGTAATATATCTGATCCTTTGTGTCAACATGAAGCAGGCATCTATGATTTGAAACATAACTCCATTATGAGCTACTTCTTAGTAGATATTCAAGATTACAGATTTCGATAGCAGACTTATAAACTATTATTCATAAACCATTTTAAAGTTTATATTTTGACTGCCTATATATTTCATGTTCGTTTTAATAGGGATTAACCAAAATTAATTACTATTATATAGAGAAGTATTCTTCGGTAACAGACTTCATTCTATCAAGCGGGGTTCTGTTGCAACTTTAAAATCTAGTTAGCAACATATGTATTTTCTCTGGGATTGCGCAATAGAATATTACCTAGTCTTTATGAGCAGAATAGCAACTAATTTAAGCTGGCTCTTCAAATATTTAGGGGTTTCAAGATAACCTTCATTTGCTGAAGGCATAAATTCTGATGATATGCAATATCCTGTATGCTAAAAGAGGAAAGTATCTTGTCTGCTAGAAGACGGAAGAGTGTTTTTGTATTGCCTAAGAGAACATTATTAAGGCTGCACTTGGCATCAAATTTCCTCCACTGCATATTCTTATTACGTTGCATGAATATTCCTTTGGCATCTCGGCGAGAAAAAAAAAAGATCTATTATAGTAAGCCCTGAAAAACAATAGGATATAACATGCCTGGGTTAGGAATAAAATATGACTGGCTATAAATACGACTCAAAATACAGAATAAACAAAATTGTAACTTATAAGCACACACACATGTATGTATGTATATATATATATATATATATATATATATATATATATATATATATGAGATTACCATTTTTACTATAATAGTATACGTAACAATGGATATACTTTAAGTATTATGGGTCCACTATTCATAGGGTAGAGTGGGGGGTGGGGGGGGGGGCTTTTTAGAAATGCTTATATCATCCTCGTTATTGCAGCTATTCACCTACCAGCAATATTTCTAAAAAGCTTTGTTATTGGTGTATCTACCCTGAAAATACTGAGGGTAAGAAGCCCAGGGAGAGGGCTTTTTTTTTCCCATACCTAAAATATTGTGCAAATTCATTATAATATTCCTTTATATTGAAAAAGTAGGCATATATTTTTGCCCCAAAAAATATATTCAGGAATAACAATGAAAAGTATTAGAAATTTAAGCTTAAAATTCTTAGGTTCTTGTAAATAATAATTTTATATTCATAGGAACTGAAATTAGCAAAAGTTTAAAATAAATTTATACTTTCTGTATATGACAGCAGTAATAGCACAGGTAAAATTAAGTGATTTTCTTTGCAAATCACCAAGAATAACACAAATATAACAAGCAAACATAACAACAAGAGTGACATGTAAAAAAGTAGACTATTTTACCTTACATGATGGAAAGAATAGCACAAGTAAGAAATAAATCGTAACTTTTTTAACTCATCTAGATGACTAGGCTTGGTGGAATATTAAAAAACTCTTCATTAGTCGTCATCTGAGTCACATTTATGACAAGTGTAGGCTACTAGGGTAATTCAATGGACCATATTTTACATGAATTGGACTTGAAAGACATCGGAGACAGAAGAAATTGGAAACGGGTTCAAGAAATACCGACCTTGCATAGCTGGAAAAGCTTTATTCGGAGAAGAATTGATAACCTCAAGAAATTGTTTTTTGTAGAGTGATGATGTTATGACTTAGACTTTTTTTAACTTTCCTTTTCCTGAATCGTTTTTCAGTAGGTTTTGGTGGGAAGCAGGGATCTTTTAGTACTCGGCTTGCTTCATTTTCAGTTGATGTGCTTGGATGTGCATCTTCTGGCGGAGAGACACGGTCTAACTCAGTATCTGAGATGGCTTGGGCCCCTATTTGAAAATTTCAACCTTCCTATTTAAAATTGGAATTCTGTTGGGTGGTTACATCAAAGCCATTGGTCTTGATTTGGGTCTTTCCCAGTTAATTTTGCTCCTATGAAGTCTTTCTTTGTGAATATGTCATCATTAAATGGCCAAAACTCAATTGATTCAAAACCAATTACAGCCTTATCCATAACAACTGACTAAATGAATGCAATGGGAAGTCTGCCTGCTATATTAGACCGTGTATTGCACTTTCGTGGATTGAAGATTATCAAGTTATCTGCTGCTCTGTTGTCGATGGCCTTACATGAATTGATGTATGAAACATCAAGTGACCGTAGTTTATGAG
>NC_090769.1:41004643-41009643 GCF_036898095.1 Palaemon carinicauda | reverse complement strand
TCACATTTGTTTTGGAAATGGAAATTGCATTCGTTTAAGCTCCAATTAAAGGGGCAGTTTAATATTAGGGAATTGGATTTGTTAATGCTATCAGAAATTCAAGGTTCCCGAAAAACTGGTAGAGCTAAAGGTCTTTCATACAGTATTTGGATAACAACGCTGATGTAGAAAGTAGTTTTCAAATGCAACATGATAATATTGGACCACTGCTTCGCTTAAACGACTGAATGAAGAAGTTCTATGCAATATGAGATGATGAAAAATAATGTTTTATTCTATTGTAAATGCTTCTGATTATGCTATAAGATATTTTGTTTCTATTATTTGCGTCAAAATACACGAAGTTTTATAATTGTTTATTTTGGTTCTGATGCTAAAATCAGTTTGGAATTGTTCAAGATAACTTTTTTATATTATGAAAAAAGGTCCAAAATATTAAACTGTGAATGTAATTGACCATAGTAAACTTTTTAAGGCCTTTAAATTTATTACAGTGTCTTTTATCTTCGAATGCTTTTAAGTAGGTTACGTATCTGTTGAAGATTTTTCTTTCATTCCTTTCAACCCTTGGAGTCTCGATGCAGATGAATGTCCAATTATGACAGGAAACAAGATGATGATAAATCTTTTAAAAGTATGTAGATATGTGGTATAAGGATATATTTTCTACTGATGCCAGTAAATCCAATACATTTTATATCTTATTATGAAATTTAATTCCCCTTTCATTCGTAGCCATGAATCTGATTTTACGTCGCTTGAACGTAGTGTTATATATACCAATTTTCGTCAAATTAGTCCAATAAGACATAAAAAGGGTTAGCTCCTTCATATATCTTATTTCTGTTGTGAGTGAAAATGGAAACATTGACGCAGAAGTCAGTCATAGAATTCAGTGTGCATGGATGAATTTAAGAAATCACCAGATATACATTGTGATAGTGGGATGAGTGCAAAGGTTAAAGGAAAGTTTTATAAAAGCGTTGTTTGACCAGCCATGCTCTATGGGACAGAATCTTGACCAATAAAGAAAGAGCAAGAAAGTGAAATGGAAGCGGCCGAGATGAGAATGCCGAGGTGGATGTGCGATGTCACAAAAAAAAAGATCAAATCAGGAATTAATGGGGGTGGGGGGGGGGGGGCGGTCATAGTATTAGAGGTTTCAATGGAGGCTCAGGGAAGAAGACAAATGGTTTAGTCATGTCATGAGGAGAGAAGATGAACACTTAAAGTGTTATGAACAGGAAGGTGGAGGGCAGAAGAAAGAGGGGAAAGCCAAAGTTCAGGTGGAAAGATAAATGGTTGAATAACAGGAAGAAAAAGGTGTAAAGGACAAAGGAAGATGAGAAGGCTGACTAGAAACAGTGACCCCATATAGAAATGGGAAAAGCTAAAGGCAAAGAAGAAAAAATCTCTCCTGGCAATCCCTCTCCACCGAACATGTCCTGAGCATATTTGTCAAGAAGAAATTTAAATTTCTATATGGTCGATTTTACAACCTAGATTGTTTCTCGTGACTAAGAACTTTGCTTTTGTGTAAGATATTATGTTTATATGTGGGTAATCAACCATTGTTGAAACCTATATTGCTATAGGAATTATTAAACAATTGAAAAAGGTGGACCTGTTTTGTATTGGTGTCCAGAGTCAAGGGCCCAATATGTTCAGGTCATATTAAGCGAGGCAGTGTAAGGTCATGGGTTGTCTCATTGTCTTTGGCATCACAATACTATTTCTGGTTTATTTAGATTAATTTTTGGTTTCACTTTTTACTTCACTGTTTTATTTATTTCATCTCTGCAATCGCTTCTCTAGTTATTTGTTGTCGCAGTGTAATTTTAAAATTTCTATTGAATGAATTGCATAAAATTATCCATTGGTTTCCTTGTCACCATCGAATCTACGTTTTTTTCAGAAAGAATTATTTTATATAACCTGTTCAAGAAAAGTATATTATTGAATTGTAAAATTGAAAGTGGAACTATTTGTTCAATTATTTTGTTTAAATTTTTGCAGGTAGAGCAGTTAATAGGTGTGGTTTTTGTTTTAAGTGTTCTGAATCAGTAAATCAAAACCTCCATGGAATCCCGATTTTTTTTCATCTAAGTATGAAGTCGGTGTGACTTTTTCACTACAATTTTTACCATATGACAAGCAATACACCTACATCGTTGTTTTTTATCTTGTTCATGCATGAAATTAACTAATGCTAACGACTGGCTTGCTTGTTTGTCAATAGTAATCGGATTACTGGATGACCATGGGCAACATTAAACAATCAGATTCAAGTGCCTTAAATATAAAATCTTTGAGTATATCCCAATTAATGCCATGTTAGTGCATATGAAAAAAAAATAACAAATTTACTACCATTGCAACACAGTGACCTAGATTGCACAATATGCCATCCTGACATCTTTATTTTTTTCTCTTTATTATGCTACGACTGGCATGTTTGTTTTCAAAAGTAATCAGACGCTGGGCAATATTGAACCGTCAGAATCAAGACCTTCAAGTATGACATCTCTGGGTCCCTTCCATGATATCATTATATGGTACATTAACACCGATCACACAATTTCTGTGAAATGTAGGTGCTGTTGCTCATAACTGGTTCACTGTCTGGTATAATCCTAGATTATGCTATAATAGTCAAGGTATTTTCTATAACTATGGCTTGTCGCCAGTAATTATATCACTCTCCATATCCAATAAAGGTTTCTCTTCTACTTCAGTAATTTAACTTAGTAGAAATTAAGATAAGGTCTTAATATTTGTAAATATAGCAGTCGCTTTGAAGCAAGCAAAGCTACTTTGTGTAAGAATTAAAAGCAAGCAAAGGAACAGAAGGTCCCATTTTCTCTTCTTGTGACCTTTATTGATATGAAAGGCCAGGAAAAGTAAAGTTTTTAAGTATTACATATATTCACTTCCGATATTATCTACAAATATTTATAGATAATTTGGTAAAATGGAAAGGCGTGTCAGATGAAATCAATAAAGGTGACTAGAAGAGAAAATGGAATGTTCTGTTCCTTTGCTAGCTTTTAATTCCTGCATAAAGTAACTTTGCTTGCTTCAAAGCCATTGCTATATTTACAAATATTAAGACCTCTTTATTTGTCCTAAGTTTTACTGAAGTAGAAGAGAAACTTTTATTGGATATCATGGTGGCGATGGGTTTATTTCAAGTCTAAGAACAGATTCCTGAATTCGAAAGGAATATGTACGGTGACTTGCCATAAACTTATATCTATCTTGATAGCTCAGTTGCTAGAGTCCTCGCAGGCATGGTTTAGGTTAAGTGGCAGGAGTTTGAATCTCTGCTCGGCTAGAAGCTATTACCGTAAATGAGTTTCAGTGGATATATATTCCCAACGTAGAATTCGTTATTGAATGCCATTGTGGTTGATATTTACATTGATTAAAATCACGAGTGTTAGAGATATATATCCATCATAAATAACCACGTGTTCCAAACTCATAATTCGGGTATCATGGTGGAGAGGGTTTATTTAAAGTCTAAGATCAGATCCCTTTATTCGACAGGAATATGTACGGTGACTTATCATAAACTTGATAGCTCAATTGGTAGAGTAAACAATGGTATTAAATGTCATTATATATATATATATATATATATATATATATATATATATATATATATATATGTATATATATATATATATATGTATATATATATATATATATATATATATATATATATATATATATATATATATATATATTCGTAAACAAACTTAAAACTCAAGAAAATCATAAACTCAATCATACCAAAAATGAGTAAACACTAAAGGAAGGAGGAAGCATCAAATTGATGAAAGAAAACTTCAAACAGGGTGCCAACAGATGTTTGCTTTGTAGGAAGAAAATTGAAATATTATCAACAAAAGAGACGGAGTTGTAAAGATTGCAGAGGATTTCTATACAATGCTATACAATAGTGGAATAAGAAATAAGTTTGCTGATAGAAATAATTAAACACCTGAGCCAAGTAAAGAAAACATTAAATGGCATGAAAAGGCCGCTAATAATTACTTTATTAATAGATGGAGGAGATTTCTTAGTAGTAATACTTTCTGAACTTTACACTAAAAGTCGTTAAGAATGTTCTAATCCTACAAGTTAGAAAAACTTTACCATTATACTAAATCACAAAAAGGAAGACATAAAAGACTTGAAAACTATCGCCCAATAAGTTTAATCTCAGTAGTATATAAAATATTTACAAAGAAAATATTGAGCAAAATAAAAAGACTGCTAGACATTAATCAACCAAGAGAGCCAATGAAAAATCAACAGTATATGAAAAAAATATACTATGTATGGTTTTCAAAGACCTATGAGAAAGCTTTTGATTCTGTCAAAAGTTAAGCAGTATTGAAAGCATTTCAAAGACAAGGAATAGATGAATCTTATGTTGGAATCCATGAAAGATATCTATACAGGAAGTACAGCAGCTCTAAATCTACATAAAGATAGTGAAAGAATTCTGATTGAGAAGTGGGTTAGACCGGGAGACCCCATTAATATTAATGGGGAATATCTTAACAACTTGAGATTTCCAGATGACATAGTTCTGTTTAGTGAGTCATGGGAGGAATTTCAAAAGATGATAGACAATTTGCATACAGAAAGAAGAAATGTAGGACAGAAAATTAATATGAGTAAAACTAAGATAATGTTCAATGATAATGCAGATACAACAAATAAGAGTTATGGACAAACCGCTGGAGATTGTTAATGAATATACATACTTAGGACAGACAGTAAGTATTTTCACAGGACATGAGAACGAAAATAAAAGATGTAGAGCATTTGGAAAGAAAATTAGATTATGGTTTCTCTTCTCCTGCCATGCATCCCTGGGGGCCGCATATATGTGACATAGCTATTTCCAGAATATTCTAATAAATTATTCTCGTGGCTTGGGGGCCGGCTTAGCAGCGCCAGAGTTTCCAACTATCACGTATCGAACA